>NW_005179054.1:154143-200930 GCF_000350225.1 Chondrus crispus
GCGGGCGGGGGGGCGTGAAGGGGACACTGTGAGCAGTGGCCAACCCCAGCTGCTGTTTCATTGGGTGCCCCTACTTGCTAGGCATTGCCACTCGTCCGCAACTAGAAATTCTAAAAACGCCACGGGTAGAGCAAGCGCATATAGTGCCATGTGTAAACAGACGTTAACGGAAACAAGTTTCAACCGAACAAAGAGGATCGCTCATACTTCATCGGATGGCACACGAATGGTACCACACATTGCCACTTTATAATTGCCTATCCCTACCTTGGTCTGTCATAAAAATTCTCCGTTACTTCAAGATTCTTTCTCGCCGCAGCTGCACTCAAGTCTCTTGCGCACGCACAATTGCTGGACATGGGGATCATTTAGTGCATATGAAAGACAGAAATTCAAGCATAGACGTTTTTGACAGCAGCAAATTCCTCCTGCGGATAACTTGGAATCGCATTGCAAACCCGTTTCCATACGCACAGCCAGCTAGCTACTTTTAATTGTACGCAACTAAGAATGCTGTACCATTTCAACAAGTCATTTCAAAAAGGTTACCTTCGTTCTAGGTCTTTACGAAAGCGTAGACATGTTTCGTGATAAATAATCAAAGCTTTCGGGACTTCGCCACAGTAACCCCCAAATGTATCAATCTGCCACTATGCGAGTTACGCCAAGTGACGGCTATTTCGCCCTGGTTGCAGTCAATCTTCGTTTCGCACCATGATTTAATGTTACTAGAGCCATAATCAAAGGGATGAGCCCAAAACCTATCACACACACGAGTGAACGGACGACAACAGGGCTATTGCCACTGCAATCCCTGTTCCACGTGCGCGATTCAGCCAGGCTTTGACCACTGAGTGATAAAGTGTGGGACGATATCTGTTAGAGCCTCTTCGAAGCCTCGGAATAACTTTAACCAAACCGATGAAAAGAATTCTTGATCAACTGCAGTAGTACTGTAATACTTACATTCAGACCGTCTCACACGCTACAAACCATGCAGAAAAACACAACCCTTTCATGGTTGATGACACCACAAGATTACTCGGGCGCAATCTACATGTAGGGCACTCCGGAAGTGAACGAGCCCACTTATAACACGATGCTCATGGCATCATTAGTGGGTTGTTCCGCAACCCCATTTCCCGCTGCTTCAGCAACTCCGTCTGCTCTCGCTGATTGGGCCGATCCCCGCACAGATGCGAAAAACATGTGTTCCATGGCCTTCTTCGCAGTGATCCTCTTTTGATGGTCGTAGACTAACATTTGGTCCAGCAAGTCGACGGCATCCGGGGTGACTAGATGCCTGTTCTCGTCTGTTATAAACCGTTCCCACGGTTTTCGGGCATGTGAACCAATCACAGCATGAAAGTTTGCACTCAAACTCAGTCCATACTTGATGATATAGTCGTGCAAGTCGGCCGTCCCGAGAACTTTTCCGATCTTAACGAGTTGATCCGGATTATCATGGCCATGGAAGAAGGGTTCCTTCCTAAAAATCATGCCCGCAAACATGCATCCCAGGGACCAAATGTCAAGCGAGTAGTCGTAATCCTGCAAGTCAACTAAAAGCTCTGGTCCTTTAAAATATCTGGACGCGACCCTGACATTGTACTCCTTGTTCGGGTGATAAAACTCGGCAAGACCCCAGTCGATAAGGCGGAGCTTTTTAGTCGCGGGATCGACGACGATATTATGTGGTTTAACGTCGCGATGCATGACCCCGTTGGAATGAGCAAAGTCCAGTGCTCTCAGGACCTCGTAGATGTAGTATCGCACATCCTGGGACGTGAAGGTCGGGAACAAGGTTTTGAAATCGCTATTGTTCACGTGCTCGAAAATGAGAGATGGGACTTTGGAGTGGGGATCGCGACAGATATCGAGGAGCTTGATGATGTTGGTACCGCCGCAGAGGCCTTGCAAAATCTTGATCTCACGCTTGATCTTTTTCTTCTTGACCGGCTTGAGAATCTTGATGATGCATTTTTCATTGTTGCTAACGCAGACTCCTTCAAATACGTCCGAGTACTTTCCTCGGCCTACTTTGCGGACGACTTCGTAGTTGTCTTGATTTCTACTTGGGAAAGTGATCGGCAACCAAAAAAAAAAACAGACACACGGATGACGCAGTGCCACCAAAGCGGGTTAGTCGTCGAAAAACGAAACTGTAACAATAGGTGGGGAATTCAACGCAGGCGCATTTGAATGGCAAAAGCGTAGAGCGAAAAAATGCAGCTGTGCATGAAACGAAGGCGGTAAAAGCTGTGATCCACACTTTGCCGACGCAATCACGGGCTACGCATAAGCGCAGTCGTCCATGGATTTGTTCGTGAAGCAGAACAGCAGATTGACGGCGAAGGCACGCTTGACTCCCAAAAAGCGGTGCCGAATCGGAACGGGCGCAGGCGCGGGCAAAACTGGGGACGGCATTGAAATGTTTGACTTACCCCCATCGGACATGTAGATTATCATAGTCCCAATACTCTGCCGGTCTGTGGACATTGACGTCTGGATAGACGGTGGCGACGCTGACTTCGCCGCCGCGTTGGCGCCTGGCTCTGCGGGAGGCGCTTTCTGGCCCCGCGGGCCCCGCGCCGCCCAGTTCGTATCTGCGAGTCCCCTCCAGGGCGGCTTTCAGTGAGACGAGCCACGTAGCGAAATAAGACGGCGGCGATTGCGGTGCCGGAGTGGACGGAGGTCGTTGGGATGCTCAAGTAGTGGTAGCGCGCAGGGGAGGGTTGGGGCGTGACATCAAGTGTTTATGTCAACTGGGGTATGGCGCGCGAGGTGGTCAAGAGGCATGGGTACGGTCGGGGAGGCATGAGTGGTGGGCGGGATGTTGAATGATGGAAATTATAGCAGTACTTTTGCGCTCCACAGGCGGCGGCACGGTTGGCGTCGCGTACTGTACCTGGTCTGGATGTCATACTGTAACAGGCATGCATGGGTGGCGGCACAAACCCACACGGACTACGAACCGCACCGACTTGCTCCCCCCTCCACGCTAACTCATCTGCAACGAGGACGTCGCTGCCACCTTATCCGCCTCATCTTCGCAGCCAACCAAAACAACCAAGGCAACCAAGGCAACCAAGACTCTACTTTGCCTTGCTACCCGTCATGCATCCAACTCTAGCACCGCATTTGCACCCTATGGTTGGTCCCCACCCCCCGTCCCCGCCGCCTTCCCTCCGTGCCACTTTTCGCTTTTTTCCACATTACTAACCACCGCCCCACCGTAGTGCGAACAAGCCATCGAGCACCTCACTCGCTGCCACCGCGAGAAGTCCTTTTCCAAGTTCCTGGGCGGCTGCAACGAGGCCAAATTCGCCCTTGACAAATGCCTCTCCGACGAGTACCTCGTCAAGCGCGAGCTGAACGCTGAAAAGTCTCGCATGGAAAAGCTGCGCCTCAAGAAAATGCTCGCTGAAGAGGGAATGCAGTAAGTACAGATACACTATACGTTAGTGATAACCGGTCTCGTGCTTTGCCCTTCAACTCCGGTCCTGGTCCTGGTCCTGTGGCCCAACCGTGGGCATCAGGTGTCCCTTCGTCACCACGGCCATCTCCTCGCTGTTCTCGCCGTCATCCATTTGCCTAGTTGACGCTTCACGGTCTAAGTCTGCATCTGGAAAAGGCAAGTCCGTTGCCGCTGATGAATCTAATAGTGAGCCGAGTTGGTGCGGCGTCAGTCTATCCTTGTCCGATATGGCCAGTGTCTGCAACGTCCGATTCGTGCCCATCATCGACCGGGTCGCCGACGCCAACAGCAGAGGTTTCAACCATGTGTCATCCAGCCTCTTGAGCCGCTGTGCGAAAATTGTCGCTCTGACAGGACTCTGCGAATCGTCTTCAGGTTGAATCTCGTCACCGTCATCCGGCAAATCATCGCTTACCGCTTGCTCGTCCTCGATGCGCAACAACCGTAGAAGCGGCAACATTCCGCCGCCCAATACGATCACAGTGAAGAGAACGATCGCTAAAGTGGAAGAAACCACAACCCGTCTGACATCGTCAGACCCATCATGACTTGGCAAGCTGAGAGACAGAGCCCAGGCGATCGCCCCTCGTAGGCAGCCACTAAACCACATGATGAGCTTTGTCTTTTGCGATATCTTCACGGATCGCCACTTGTTAAGCAGACTTGTCAACGGGTAGATGTTGACAGCTCGAGAAACAAGTGTGAAGACGATTCCCCAAACAATAGTCCCGATATGCCAGGAATGTCGGAAAGTCGTCAACGCTGTGCCGAGGTACACAAACACAAAGGTTTCGGCCAAAAAGGCAAGCGAGCGGAACACCTGCTGAGATGAAATTTGTGTGACGGTGGAGAGGTTGTAGTGCGCGTAGTGAGCGAGGATGACCGAGCTGGTGAGAATGCCCAAAATGCCACTCATACCGATGCCATCACAAAGCGGATACGGCAGGTAGGCCATGAGCAAATAAAACGAAAACTCTAGAGATGGGGAGCGGTACAGTGTTGTATGCTTGAGTAGTAGTGCGGTGGCGGCGGCTGTTGCGACACCCACGACTGCGGAACCGACGAAAATGTAGACAAAGCTGAACAGTGGGCCGTACCAGCGCGAGATAGAGGCGCCGATAAGCCTGGAAAAGGTGCGATAAAGTACGATGGAAACGGCGTCGTTAAGGACAGATTCGCCAAAGACAAGGAAGTGAAGGCTCTTGTTGACCTTGAGGGCAGAGAAGATGGCGATGGTTGCGACAGGGTCGACGGCAGAGAGCAGAGCACCAAACGTCATGGACTCCCAGAAGAGGAAGGGGTAGCTGATGCCGAGGAATCCGACGGCATAGATGCCCACGCCGAAGGCCACGGCGGAAATTACGGTGCCCGGAATAGCCAGCAGGAATATACCTTGGGCCTCGGCAAAGAAGTCGCGCTTGTTGAGCGAGTAGCCGGCCTCGAGCATGATAGGCGGAATGATAAAGGTGAAAAATTGCTCCTGGTTGGGCAAACTCGTGCCTAGCTCGTTGGCGGAGCCGCTGATGCGGACGATGGAGCCGACGAGGATGCCGAGCAGGACGTATGCGATGCAGGACGGGAGGAAAATGAAGTGGTTTTGCACGAGAATATAAGTAGCAAACACGCACAGGACAAGCTGTAGCGTGAAGATAGACATGCCGACGCCGAGTATAGCTTCGATACCCTCCTCCGAGGCGGGGGGGGCGCCGCCCTTGAAGTTATTGCAGTTGCAGTTGGGGCAGGATAGAGCATGGCGCCGTGTGGAGTGGGAGGACCAGAGAGAGACGATGAGAGAGAAGACGAGAAGAGTGAGGGCGCTGTAAAAGAAGAGAGAGCGGCGGTGCGTGGGCGAGGTGAGGAGTTCGGTGTGGTCTGTGGCGAGAAAGTTGGTGAGCGAAGTGAGGCGAGGAGGAGAGGGGGCGGAATCGGGAGTCGGCGGACGCTCAACGGTGTCTTCGGTTTCCGTCATGGCCGGTGGGGAATTGGGAGGGAGCGGAGGGAGTGCGGAAAGGGGAAGAAGGGCGAGCGGCATAAGCGCAAAGGCGGTGTCGTCAAACAGGGATCGTGATCCGGACTGCCGCTCGAAGGGTGTTGGATTCGGGCCAGCAATGCTGTCTGTTACGTAATGTGATTGGCCGTTGCGTGCCAGCAACGAAATAAGCACAACGTTTGTCATACCGTTCGTAATTCACACGTGTTACACGTATGCAAGTATCCCGCTAAGCTCGATGTTGATATCAACACCTGCGACAATGCCGGACGGTCTCGGCGATCACAGACGACGCGAACCGACCTCGCCGTAGATCGCAAATCCTCCGGAGCATCGCCTCCATCACTGGCTCTCACGACATGTGAAGCCGCCTCCCATCCACGTCATGTCCGCTTTCCTCCGGAAACGAACCTCCGTCCACCTCCTCTTCCACCCACCGGCCCGTCCTGCCCCATCGCTCCGCCGCGTCCGCCTCCGTTCAATCTGCACGCCATCCCCCCCGTTCCCCCTCTCCTCTCGCACCTGCTTCCCCCGCCCCTCGCCCGCGTGCCACGCAAAACCCTCCTCGTCCTCGCTTTCCCCGCCCCCCGAGTCACAAACACCCTCCACCTCACGCCTACGCTCGCCCTACGACCTCGTCAACTTCCGCCGCTCCCGCTTCGTCGCGCATCTCAATGAGCTCTCCCACCGCCCAATCCCCTCTCGCGACGCTCCCACCCGCCTTGATCGTGCCCTCAGCGCTGCTGGCATTGCCCACGAGTCGCGCGTCATCGCCTACCTCCAAACCCTCCTCTCCCAAACCCTTTCGCTCTCTGCGCCCGAGACCCTCTACACCGTCCCACCTGTCCCATCCCGTTACCGCCTCACCCGCGATGCCATTCGTCGCCGTGTCCCGCTCATCCGCGCCGCTGCCTTGCAAGATGACGTCTTCGCGGGAGTCGCAGACGTGCTCCTGCTCGCCCGTGCCGACCCGTTCGCCACGCCCGCACAGAGGGCCCGTGCCGCGGAGGGCGAATACGTTGTATGCGAGGTCAAGCTCGCGTCGACCTGCACTGCTGATTATGCGTTGCAGGCAGCTGCATATGTGAGCATGCTGAGGAAGATGGAGCGGAGCGGCGTGGAGCCAGAGACGGGTGCCGGAGCGGACTGGGCCTACGTGTGGACCGGGAGCCCGGACAAGCCACCAACGCAGATATCCCTCGTGGCACTTATGTATTTGTTGGAGAGGACGAAGCGGGACTTTGGCGTCTTCCTGAAGGAGTTTGATGCGAGCGCACAGGTGCTGCCGGACGTACCAGTGGAAATGTTATCGCCGTGGAAGGGCTATGCGCTGGAGATTCTGCAGGAGAAGGATGACCTGAGGTTGATCGCGGGGATCCGACGCTCGCAGGTAAACCAGATTGAGAGCGTTTTTGGGGTTGCCACTCTGACGGACTTTGCGGAACTTTCGGACAGGGACGTGGAAGAAGTCGTGAGAAAGCATTCACTGCATTCGACTTATCGAACGCTGCACAGGCAAGCGAGCATGCAGCTACAGACTCGGAAGAATGGCGGAAAGTGTACAGCGTATGAGCTTGTTGAGGGTGCTTCGAGTTTGTTGCTGCCACCTGATTCCGACGCGGATATGTTCTTCGACATGGAGGGGTTCCCGCTAATGAAGGGCGGCGGTCTGGAGTATCTTTTCGGATTGGACGTTGGAATGGATGGCGATTTTAAGTTTTGGTGGGCGCACAATCGACAAGAGGAAGAACAAGCTTTCGTTTGGGTCGTGAGATGCATTTGCGATCTTGTGGAAAAGGAACAGGCTGCTGGTCGCCCGAAGCCCCATGTATACCACTACGGTCATTATGAAGTTACTGCCCTTCGCCGCGTTGCGTTACGGGCAAAAACGGCTGCCGGACATGCTGCAAGAAACACACTCGACAAACTGTTTGAAGATGGAATGTTTATTGATGTATTCAACATTATTTCATCGTCAATCGTAGTCGGAGAGCCGAGCTACTCGATCAAGAAGATTGAAAAGCTTGTCAACATTTCTCGAGAGGATGATGAACTTGCAGACGCAGAATCGTCTGTCGGAATGTACTACGAATGGAGACGAAAACATTTCCATGAAGATGATTCTGGTCAACAGGAAATAGTCGACGACATCACAAGTCCTATTCTGGAAGAAATCTTAGTCTACAATCGACAGGATTGTCGAAGTCTTCGAGATGTTGTCAGTTGGCTGCGAGCTGTACTACCGCATGTCGATAAATTAACGTTCGTGGATGCTCAAGACGATCCTCCTAGCGAATCTGATAGTTTAGCCGCCAGCGATGGCGACGCAAATGTCATTGAGCAAGGGGCATGCGGTCCTACTATGAAACACAAACTTGCCGATTCAATTGCCATACGACGTTGTCTAGAATTGAGTTCCTCTTTGGTGGCTCTTGGAAGCACTGAACTTGATGCAGAGACACGAGGGATAGTAGCGCACCTCCTAATGTATCATACTCGAGAGTCACTACCCTCCCGCAAGCAGTTCAGCAACATGATCAAGCAGGCGTCTGAATCGGACTATAGGGACCTCTTCGATGACGATCAGTGTATCAGTGGAATCTCTTGGAAAGGCCGAAAGGCGGATATGGAGACAAACAAACAATATTTTGAATACACGTTTCCCAGAGCGCAACTGTTCAAGTTAACATCTGGAAACAGTGCTGCGTTTGTGGTTCCCAAAGTAGGTCCTAAGAACATTTCTGGAGATGAGAGCAAATCTGACATTTCCTGCTTCGTCTCTTTGAAGGAAGTCAGCTACAGCAAAGAAAACAGTCCGGGTTCTCTCATTCTATCGGCCGGAAGAAATCCTGACTATGAACCACCTAAGTTTGGAGTTCTTGTCAGCAGTGAGGATCTCAAAGTCTGCAATGCTCCTTTGCGACAAAGTATTCTTCGTACTACAGAAAAGTTGACGAAACAGAAAGCAGACGCAAGCGTCGCATTACCCCTTGCTTTTATTGAACGAAGGCCTATTGATGAAGAGCCTTCGAGGGATATCTCCCTAGAAAAGATGCGGAACAGGCAGACACGGAGTGAAAACGTTGCTGAGTTTCTGGCATCGAGGAAATTGTCCTGCGTGTTTGTCATACAGGGCCCACCGGGCAGTGGAAAAACTTCTCTCTCGGGGGAAATTATCCAGCAACTTGTCATGACTTACGGAAAAACAGTTGCTGTCAGTTCTAACTCTCATGCGGCTATTGACAACTTGTTAAGCAGTGCCGTTAGATCTGGTTGTGAGGCTCAGACTGTATGGAAAGTTGGGACACGATGTACCAAGCCCAACGTGGCTCGCTTCAAGGCAAATGTGCGAGATGTGAAGATTGTGTCGTGGCTTGCCGAGTCAGAGGAATCAGATCAATGTACAAGTCCTTCCTCAACTGATCACGCTTCTTCCAAGAGAACGAAGGCAAAAGCCACCGGCGCCCTGGTCGGTGCTACTTGTTATCAGCTGTCTCAGGAATGCATAGACGGGGCGTTCGACTTTTTGTTTGTCGATGAAGCCAGTCAAGTACCAATTCCAAACTTTTTGTCTATGTCAACTGCCGCCAAGTATGCTATTTTGGTTGGTGACCAACAGCAACTGGAAATGCCTATAAGGGGCACACACCCTGAAATCCTTGAGCAAAGCTGTCTTGCATATACCGTGGGTGAGGGCGTGAAAACTGTTCCAGCGTCTCGCGGTATTTTCCTGGACGTGTCGTACAGAATGAACCCAGCACTTTGCCGGTTTGTGTCTCAACACTTCTACGATCATACCCTGGCTCATGCTTCCATTTGCACAGAGAACAAATTAAATTTGGGCTCTAACAACTCCCCCGACTGCTTCCAATATGGTAGTCACGGCATTTCGTTCATCTCGACTCATGAAATTCCCTGCGTCGCAGAAGTGCTGGCTCCAACTCCTTCATACGGGAAGTGGTACCAGCCAATTGAAGTGTTTGTCATATCGCAGATAGTGAGTCAAATACTTGGGCTTTCGTGTACGGTTAATGGAACTTCTAAAACCATTGGCGCTAGCGATATTCTTGTTGTGGCACCATACAATGCACAAGTGAGAGCACTCAAGGACGCCCTTCCGCAAGGCATCCGAGTTGGGACGGTAGATAAGTTCCAGGGCCAAGAGGCGCCAGTTACGGTGCTTTCGACATGTACAAGTGAATCATCTGAGGATTGGGATAGATACAAATATAATGGAGATCATGGCACGGACAAGAATGGATGGCAAAACGGAGTTGCCATGAGTTTCTCTTCCGACAGCATGCCAGGGAACAAGGAACGACGCGGGTTTTGTTTCGCGCTTCAGAAAAACCGTCTGAATGTCGCGATCTCCCGAGCCCAGTGCCTTGCAGTCGTTGTCGGTGATGCGCATGCATTCTCCCGCATACCCCTGATCACGTTAGGGGATGTTGATGTTGCCTCTCTATATGAAAGCATTGTGTCTGTGCAATCCAAGTGAACACTTCAACTCTGAAAAAAGGTCATTTACAAGCACACGCTGGCGCTTGTTCCTTCTCTTTGTGACGCATGAATTCCAAGAGAAGAGCGGGCTTCTATCAGATGTTTATATATATATTTAAAGTTATGTGCAAGCTCTACTAAGTCGCGTCGGTATGTTTCCTAGAAGTTATGCGCTTACATGTACCAAAAATCAGATCCATACGATGGTGAATTTCCGACAGCTCCTTGCACGACAACAGGAACCTTCTGATTTTTCGATTGCGATGGCGTTATACATGTGAAAGCGTCATCATCAATTGAAACAACATTGGTACATTTCTTTCCACCGAACGTCGCTTGCGGTGAGTTGCCAAAGTTGTGTCCCGAAATTAACACCTTCGTACCTCCAGAAGCAGGTCCATGTCTTGGCATGACACCAAGCATGAAAGTAACCTTCGGGGCAGGATAGCTGGGTTTGGCAACAACAATTTCCGCTTGGTACACACGTGGCATGATAAGCTCACCCCGTGGGCCCTCGACAAGACTGAGACCGGAGAAGCCTAAGAAATTAGAGGCGTACCCAGCCACTTTCGTCCCACCTGCACTTAGCTTGACCTGAGCAACTTGTCCGTTATTCTGAACAGAGAACTTCGACAGGTAGAGATTTCCCTTGATGTCACCGCCAAACGTGTTTGATCTATACTCAATGATACCATTGGTAGAGCTCTTGATATTTCCGATAAGAGGTTGAACCGCAGAGGGCGGGTAGTGAGCGCACTCTTTCCGGTTAAGATTTGGATGGCCGTGGTACTTTCCAGGTTGAACAACGAAGAGCTTGTCAGGGGTGTTCTGCGCAGATTTCTTGCCTCCAACGCAGTTGGTAGCGAAATCACCGAAGCCCGCATTCGGCCCGTTGTCGAGAGCATAGAGCTTTCCATTTGTGTGCAAAGTCATTCCAAACGAGTTTCTCAACCCAGAAGCGTACACTGAACAGTCCTTTCCAGCGATTACTGTGGCCTTTTCTGGATTGGCGTAGTTGCTGTACTTGATATCAGTTTTCTTGTTGGCAGGACATATCACGATTGCAGCCGACAACGGGTTGCTAGCAACGCCACCCAATTTATCATCATTGGCATCTCCCGGGACCGGCTTCTTGCCAGGGACCGAAATTCCACCATTGGTGAAGCCTCCAACGCCAACCAGGAGCTTTCCATTCGGCAGAAACTGGAGCTTATTGAGAGCATGGTCATGGTTCGACACAGGAAGTCCGGTCACTAAGGCTTCCTGGTTAGACGCACACGAGGCCCCGGACAGTTGGTTGGGATTAAATACAATGGTCTCAATCTTCCCGTTTGTCCATCCCTGCTCAAAATTCAAGAGATTCTTGTCCTTCCAGTATATAGCACTCGTCGTGAAGAACATCTTCAAGCCATTCGAAAAGGGACTAAAAGCGACTCCGAGGACAGCTCTCTTCGTTCCGACCTGCTTCTCACAAACGGAAAGCACTTTCAAATTTTTGTCAACTTTCAGTGCATATACCTTTCCAGCTGTGCTACCAAGATAAAGACGCCCATCCGGTCCATATGCTGCCGATGTGATAAGTGATATTTTGAAGGTGCTGCCATCCGGTTTTTTCAACTTCTCTTGCTTAAAAATCACCGGTTGGTCTAGCGCGGCCCCAGAGTTAGCCTTGTAGGTGAATGGCAGACCATTCGAAACACCGGCGTTGGTGTGAACAGTAACAGGGACAACACCGGACCCTGGAGGTACAGTCACTTGCAAGACTCCTGGGTCTGATGAAATCAGATTGCTTGCTTCTACACTTCCAAATTTCACTGACACGCCGTTGATAAACCCAGACCCGATGATTTGGATGTTTTCTCCTCCAGTCGGAGACGAGGAGCTCTTCGATAAGCTCTTCATGACTGGAATCGTTGCTGACGAATCATGCTGAAGAACAGGCGAGGCGAGTGGTCCCGAGGAATCAGACAATATCAACTTCGGAGTGACATTCTTCGGTCTAAAGTAGAGCAATTGGAATGCATTGAGACCAGCTATCAGCGTTTTTGAAGAAGTTTTTGTGGTTCCCTTTGAGTTAGACTGCCCCATCACTACACCGGAGTGATATAGCTTGAAAGGCCCCTCATGTTGGACGCTGTAGGAATATTTAGCTGTTTTTGGAGCATCAATGAAGAACGTGCACCTCACAGCAAACGAGTTTCCAGAGAAGGGAAAGGGGCCGAAACTAGCCAAGGACTTGAAGTTGATTGATGCTTTCTCAGACCCGACAAGAGCTTTTGGCTTTGACGTTGTCTGAAGGGGAAGTGGAACTGTCGAAAAGAGGGAATTGCCATAATCATAATAGTAGCAGTACGCCCCATTTGATGCAGACCCTTTCACCTCGACAACGGTCGAGTCCGTCGCAACGTCACCTGTTGAATCAACTACCTCCAGGGTGACCACCGTTTTCCCCAGCGGGAAGGAGGCTGTGAACACTCCAGATTTGTTGTTGTTGGTCTTCTTCATCTGCTTTCCATCAACAACCTCAGTCCAGCTCCATTTATACGATACGATGGCACCTGTGACCGCAGGTGGCCCAGGATCGTTGAAGTGCGAGTGAGATTGGGTTCCATCAAATGAAATAGATGCCTTCCCGTTGTTGTCGAAGTCCGTGGCCATGTAGGGTCCGCCAGGAACAGAGTGAGCTCGATGGTTGAAGCCTCCGTTGAGAGTGTCACTAACAACCTTTCCACCAACTGTGCTGCATCCGCCACCTACGGCAGTTGATCCAGCACCGTTTCCTTCAATCATGATTCCAGAGATCATTGGATTTTCAACTGACTTGCTAAGTGTTACCTGAATATGGCCTCCAACTGGTGACACGTTTGGATAATCGAGCACAAGGCCAATGTTTTTCCCAACGGATGCGAAAACATCTAAAGATTGCTTTTTCTTCGCACCATTAATGATTACGTCAAAGATTCTGGCTCCGGGCTTCGCAAAAAAGGTCTCCGCGAACAACAACTTGACAGTGTACTTCCCTGCTGGTACCGGAATCTTGTAACTTAGAACCGTAGCCTTAGTCCACCTGTGGCTAGAGTAAGCACCATCCCATGAGGCTTTTCCTGACTTTGCAGAAATTTTTTTGATGGGAGAGGAGAAGACAAGACCCTTGCTGGCACTGGTCACGTATTGGGCATTATCAGCTCCCATCGAGGCAACCCCAATAGCGCCTCCTCCAGCGTTCATGCGGAAGGAGTTCGTTGTGGCTCCTGAAATTGCGCATGTCGAAGATCCTGTGGTCGGGGGTGAAGTCGTCGGTGTCGGGCCCCCGCCCGAGGAGCCAGTCGGAATGCACGGAGCCCCTTTAGTCGCACATGAAGCGCCGTTTTTATAGACACCAGAGATACAGCAAAGCTTTCCAGGAGCGAAACTATCGCAACCTTCTCCACCGCACTTCCCGCACTCCTTTGGGCAACAAGCAGACTCTCCCTTGCCGTTGACGCCAAAAATACTCGTACCAGGACACGCAAGCTTGTTTGGCGTGGTTGCGACCTTATTGTCAACATCTCCACCTGCACTCAGATCAGCAGAGGGAATGCAAGGAGGACCTTTCGCATCACAAGAGGTACCTAAGGCCTTCACACTGGAAATACAACAATTCTCTCCTGGTGCAAATTTGTGGCAATCGTTACCGCCGCATTTCCCGCAGACCTTCTTACAGCACGCGATCTGACCATTGTTGTTGTTCTTTCCAAAGACGCCAGTCTTACACATCGGGTCTCCGGAGCCTGACGAAGGAGAATCCTTGAACGCAGGTTTGGATGTTGTTGTTGCTGAACCAGGAAGGCCTGCATTTCCAACCTTGGCATCGACCCCAGCCCCCTCCATAACAAGGCCACTCAGCATAGGATTATTCTTCCCGCTAATTCGTTCCACAGTAAACGTGATGAAACCTCCACTGGGCTTGATGTTCTCAAACTTGATGTAAAGGGGTTTTTGAAATCCTTGCTGTTTGAATACGTCAACGTTGGTCTTCTTCGTAACACCATTGATCTTGATGTTGAAGACGCGATAATTGGGGGACTGGGCTCCATTGTATGTTTCCATAAATAGACCCGCGACTGAATATGTTCCTGGGGAGGCAACCGGAATCTTGTACTCGAGGTTACCAGATGATGCCCAACGGTATCCATGATATACGGCCCCCCATGTTCCAGGAATAGTGAAGGTGTTCGGGTTTAGAGTCTCGGTAACTGTTGCTTTGTTAGTGAGGTAGGTTGTGAGGTCAGAGCGGAAACTAATCTTATCGAGATAAGGTCCACCGACATTGATACGCAAAGGATCGGAAAGTGCGAGAGATAAGAGAGAGAGAAGGAGAAGAAGCACATACGAGAGTTGCCGGTTGGGAAAGGGGTAATGGGACTTCATGTTCGAAAACGGGTCTTCAGTTTGCCTGCGGTGCTAAGGAAATTGCAGAGCGCTGTGACAGAATATATACTTTTTCACAGGCAGGTTTTCGTCCCGGTGTTCTTCTGACTTTAACCCAAAAGAGAAATGGAATGGAACAACCTAAGAGGCGTAGTCACTGTTGGCAAAATATATGTGTATTCGAACAGTTGCGCAAGTGTCGTCGAATACCTAGAGGCATGTTGTTTGAGAGAACGCAGAGTGTGAGGGAATTTGCGTTAGCTGGCACGTGTAAGTTTTGCGAAGTTGTGATGTGAGCAGGAAGAAAACCCCTCAATGGAGGCTGGACAAGGGCGAGTCCTCCGTGACGGGGTGTCATTTTTGGGTGATTGACGACTCAGCCCGTGTATATAGGCCAGTTGTGACTCCCCAAAGCAGAAGCTACACGGTGAAGTTGTGCAAAATTGCAAGCATAAGGTCAAACTCTTGTTTTTGTTATTCGGGGCGGTCCAGTGGGGCCCAGTGCATCTTTTTGCTTCAGCACGGCGCATACCTTATTTCTCGTCCCATGTCTCTGACCCCGTGAAAAAATTTATTCATTCATTGCTAGTCGGGACAAGCCCAGCCTCTCTAGTAGAGGCTGGGCTTGTCCCGATTAGCAATGTAGAGAGTCCCTACGGTACTTGCACTGCTGGATGGTCCTTCCCGATTAGGCCGTACCTCCTCTGCGCAACCGGACGCAGGGAGACCATTGTCCACGCCGTCGGAACATGACTGTGACGTGGCGAGCAGGCTCCCTTTATAGAGTAGTGCTGCTCGAGCTTTCAAGCTCCCTATCCCTCTTGTCACGTTCTGACGTGGAGTATTCCGGCGGACCTTCACTCTCCAGGAGTGACTAGTGCACTCTGTATGCCTGTGTCACGTCCACACTCCTCCCGTATTCATGTCCCATGTACACAGCAAGCAATATTACCTTAGAAACATACTCCCCTAGCGTTAGGTGCGTCCACACAATATTGTGCTAGGGACTTGGGGACTCTTCGTTTGTACTGCGATAACAAGGCCAAAGCCTCTCACATGTTCTACACGTCGCTAAAGCCCGTTCTTCTCAGCTCCACCGCAGCGGAAAAGAACGCTGGGTACAAGAACGAGCCGGGCCATATCCTCTCTGGAAATTTGCGATATCAACTTACACCAGCAAATAGATGCCTCTCGTCGCATAGTTTCGAGGCTGCACATTACGGACTTCGAGAAATGACGGTCAATCTTGCTACGAAAGTACCGGAGGTACCGTTTGAGTAGCAACAGCAGTGCGTACAGCTTTATTTTTGCCGTCCATCACAAGCGAAGCGAGTGGCTCAAGTTTCTATGGATAGTGCTAGAGTACTTTTTGCTTGGAGGCAATGTATAGCTCATGTTATACAAATCCAGGACCGGCACTCACACGTCCCTTCCACAAATCCATATGCAGTACAACGCGGTGCAAAAATGAACGAGAACCGTTCGTTTCATAACGATAGTGGAAAAGCAAACGGATATTGCGACTACTGTTCACGAGCGTAGTATTCTTTGCCTGGATGCTTGCTTATCTTGAGTCCATGGCGACAGATGATATTTGATTTCCTACCTCTGAGACAGAGAACGAATTCATTATACACACTCCCTTGCCGTTGCCAGCTATCAATTGTAGACAATCCTGCGATCGGCTGGCAACACAAAATTCGAGTAGTATTGAATTGTCGTGCTGAGAATCCTGCTCTCATCTTCCATCAATATTCAAGTCTTGCATCCCCCTAATATCGAAAGCGACTACTTCTCAGACGACTACCGCGTGTATCTCCATTCTAAAACATCAGGACTGAACCGCCTTGCGACCTGAGACGTGAAGGTGGAACGAAGGAAAGACTCAACTTGACTGCTTTGGAAGCAAAACAAGATGTTACAAAAGGCGGAACAATATGCCCCAATACTGTAGTTCTGGCACGCGCAAAGACAGCGATGTGGGACAGTCGCTAGGCACCGCAGTCGTTTGGATCTCCAGACCAGCTCCAACACATGAGAGCAATCTGGGTTACCGGCAGTATTCTCGTGACCAAGCACGAGGTTTGTATGTGTGTATGCATGGAACCCATCTGTTTCATGTATTTGTGTTGGTGGCATACGCAGGCAGAAAACCAAGTCATAGTTTTAATTTACAGAAGCGAGATTCTCGTGGGTGGACTTTGAAAAACACCACCATCAGATGGACAGTATTCCCACACCGGTCATTCTGAATGCTACCATGGAGGATGTCCAATAAATTGCCGTTTGAATACATGAAGCGGGGCAGCAGCAAAGCACTTTACAGCAATCAAACCAACAATCAAAGCATGGGTTTACACCGTCATTGGGCGGTAGTTTCGCCAGAGCAGGCCGAGTTAATCTACAGCACGATGTATGTCGCGAGGGCACCTAGACACAGACGAGCTGGAAGAGCAGCCATACAATTCTTACGCAGAAGATCTCAACTAATCCGCATCCCTGGGCCGCATCCCTGGGCGTGCACCTCAAAGCCCCAGTGTAGGAATTCTACCCATAGGGCCTAGGGGGGACCGATGAGCCCGACATACCGTTATTTGCTTTGCTGGCAATGGATCTCAGGCGACGGGGCTCTCGTTGCCATATTCCGGTAGCAACTGTAATCACCTCCAGCCTCCACCGTAAACCTTCGGGTGCACAACGCTTCACACCGAACGCTCAAGCCGAAGATGCTTGGTATTTCTGTCCTACGATGGAAAGGAGAAGCGTTAGCTCAAAAACGCAATCACCGTTCTCTCTGCGTTCCATTTCCGCTTGCTGGGGGCATCTCCTGCGTTCGCCAGAGCTATTTTCATTCACCCTGTGCAGCGGAGATAGCCAAACCTGTAGCCATGTACCGAAAGGTTCCATAGTCATCTCGTCTTGTAGTCTTTCAGTTTACACCGTACACCTTCGCATAGTACGCGTTTTCCTTGACATGCGTTCGAAATGGAAATTGCGCTAGAACGTCACGGAACAAAAAATGTACAGTACTGTCCTGTACAAGGAAATCACCAAAATTCCGCATGAGATTTGTCCTGAGAGGATAAGAACGTTAAATGCGAGCTGACAGCCGACAGGGAGCGGTGCAATCGATTTTCCAAGAGAGAAGAACAAGAAAAATGTAGTTAAAGCCGTAACAAACTCTCGCGAGGTGGATGGTAGGGCGGTACTCGTCGCAGAAGAGGAAGGTTGCACAATTAAACATTCAAAATTTTTTCTAAAACACCTTACCTCCTCTCCAATATCTTCTGAGCCATCCACATGAAACTTACAAGGCCGTTTTCCTGGAAACGGGGCAGCTGAAGCAGGACAATGAAAGAGTTTCCGAAAAGGTCAATTTCAAGAGGAGCGCTATGGAGCAACTTGAAAATCTCCTAGGTTCTGGCTCGATATCAAATACAATCTCCTGCGAAAGGCCTCCTGTGCTACGATATCAGTTCTCCTCGATAGACGGCTGCTGTATTCACATCAAGGGTGGTGGGACTCACACAGTTGTAGCCTCACGTCAAAAGCCATCACCCGTCATTCATTGATAATATAGTATACGCAAAAATGTAAACGTTTTAGACAGATACAGTAATCAGGGGGATTTAGGGGGATTTAGGGGATTTGGGGATTTGGGGTTGTACTAGATTACACATGGTCGACCCGAGAGGGTTTCATTACCGCAACATTCACGGTTGAAAGATGGCTTATGAAAACATCCCTTTTCGTCTCCAGTCTTTCATTATATGGGACGGACACCTGTAAAGAGGCAATCTGCTCCAAACTGCCCTTTGCGTCGCAAAGCTCAGTCACATTCTCACATTCGGTTTTGACTGTAGGAAGAACGGGGTATAAGCTGTAGAATCTTTCGTGAAGTAGAGCAAAACCGCGAGCATGGGTGGCCACCATGTCGTGCAGCACGATATGTGCGGCTCAGCCGTGCCAAAGTAATGTGCACTGTAGCAAGGGTACGGTACGTGCGGCTACACGTCTCGGTATTGCATTGTCTTTTTTCCAGGCTGTATTAGTGATATACTGCATCTCAGGTACAGTTTTGGAGGGCTACTGTTTCACAGCCTCAGTACGCCATGTTTGAAGCCCCACGTTCGGTGCGAAGGTCCGGAAAGCAGTCGGCTTTTCAGCTAGATGAGGAAGGCGAAGGCTAGCCCATAGGGCGTTGAAGCTATGGAGGTCGACTGATGATCTGGTACGAAGGATGCGATAGGCGGAGATCTCTGCGTGCCCAGTCTGGTGGGCGTGCGCGCGGGCTAGCGATACGAGTATAATATGAGCTTCAGGTCAGAGCACGCCGGTTATGTTGACGGCGAAGGTACGAAGGATGTACCTGGGTGGGCAGATGTGGCCGCGGCGCACTGCGGGTGCTTCTACTTGTCGCTGTGGTGGAGGACATCACAGTCAGAACGAGCGATTGCGCGAGCCAGCGTTCGACAATGTGGGTTGCAAGCCGTGACGTCGTATACAGTCGCGCTTTACAGATGTGCCCTCCAAAGCATTATATCCCGTAACGCGCACATTGGCCTGTAGTTACCTACGCATCTCATGAGACGTGATGAAGTGTGCGACAGGAGAGGCTATGCGTATATGGAATGTACCTCAAAGTGACACCCATATATCAAGAAAGATAAGTACTGTACGAATAAAAACGTAAACGACAGACAAAGGCTACAGTACAAACTTTGTACTGTAGCCTTTGTCTGTCGTTTGTACTACAGTACAAACCCTGTGATGATGTGAGATTACGACGAATGAAAAGAGTCTTTTCATTGCTGTTGAGCCGTGATGCAGTTTTTCGACAGCACTGCTGTGTAGATAATGCCCAGCGTAACCCTTCGTCGAAGAGATGCGTATCCCACATATCTAAAGGCAGCAATGAAGAATTTGGAAACCCGGGGCCTATCTCCCAGGTCTCACTCTTGCAGGTCTCCTTCTGCGCTTACTCATCTGCTTCACCAGGGAGAGCAGTTGGAGACCACGTCACCACCAAAGCTTCTTGTGGGGTGTCACACACGGAGCTGGAGTTCCCAACGGCAGAGTAGCTAGAGCAGGCTTTTCTCTCGGGGCAAATTCTGGACCAATCGGGTTGCATACAGCACTCTTTTGCGGGTACATTGGTACAATATTACAACAAAGAGTACTTGTACCAGTACGCAAGGGATTTTTTTTGAACACCCTATTGTGTTTGTGGCCGGTAAGTAGGCTTCAGATTACGCGATCACGATTCACCTTCCTTACTGTGGGCTTGTCTTTGCCAGACAGGAATGGGACAGGTGCCCTCGCACTAAAATTAATTCTGGCTTGAGGCAGACCACATCCCAGTGAGAAGTCCCCATCCCTCCCAGTCGTTGCTGGGAGAGCACGGCGGAAAAGCACTGCTGAGATGCGTGAAACAATATTTCTTTGATACCTTTGAAAACAAAAGACATTTCAAAAACCCAGTCAGAGGATTAAACGTCATTGACTTCTTGTGCCTTCAATGCGTTCAGAACTGATTTCCTGATGTATGCAATAGTTCCATGCGGAAAGAAAATATGTTAAAGAAATAGTGTCCAACTGAAATTTCGCGGTAACAAATATACATATATATGTATTTGGCAAACAAAGGCTGGCTTCCTTCAGTATGATGGATAATGAAAGTCTTCGTTTCTCTTGTTTGTTCCTCAAAGATATTACAACACAAAAAAGTCTAAACTTTACTTTGCGAACCTCTTTTTTAAGCATCTTAAATTTTATAAACACCGGCAGTTTCTTTTTGCAGCTCTCAACTCTACTTTTGTAGGATAAATTGGAACGTGTGTGCGAGCTCATTTAGGCAAGCTTACATAAATAGCTCAACAAAAAGACAAAAAACTGTAAGCATTGAAAGCATTGAAAGCTAAACAGTCACTTCACGAATGAAAACACCTTTCAAACGGCAGCTCGACATCATGTTCTGACACGTTTGTGCTATCAATACTCACGAAACAGAATGCAAAACGATGTTGCAAGCCTTGGGCCTCTGAGGCCAAGCGTTTACGCAGTAAGACTGGACTTGTGATATGCGATTGGAAATCTTTCGGCTATAAATCGAGATTTTCTGGGCAAAGTCATGTTTACTGTTTATTTTTTATATTAAAAACTACTATCAATATTCGAAGTCAGGAGCATTTGTTCGCCAAAGAGAAAGACTTGAAAGAGGAAAGCTAGAGACGGACTCACTTCCGGGTTTGCTTTCATCAAACGTACACTCGATGCCTAATATCGTGGCAAAGGGGGCTTCATTAATTCTAGAAAGGCATCCTCCCATTCACCTCTCAGCAGCAGAAGCATAATATCTTTCATTCATGCAGTAGTTAGAAACACATGTTCTCGACTGCATCAAATGCTATATAGCGGTCGAAATTAGGTTCTAAAGCCCTGTTGAATAAAGAAGCAGCATCGTTCAATTCCCTTACCATTCCCAGTTGAAGCGCTCCGCGTCATTGCATGTGCAAATCACAAGAGAAGGAGCATTCGCTGCTCTCTCTTCAGCAGACTTCTAGAACACCTTTTCGTAGCTCTTGGAAGGTATCTAGCAGATAATGAAATGTGGTGGCTCTGTGGCGGACGTCACATGTGAACCAAAAATTAAAACAACTAATCGAGCTGCCTTCCTGCTTTGTGCCAAACAGAGTTTACCCATTAGCAAAGTGGAAAGATGCGAAAGGCCGCAAACGGTGCCAAGAGTATCCATCCACGACGAAAAGGTTAACTGTGATGGTATTCTCAGCATCAAGGCCTCTCGATATTGGCGCAAGTGTGGTCGTTCGGGCTGTTTTGAAAATCAAATGGAAATGTCAGGGTCAGCCGAAGAGATAAGTGTTTGTGGCATTCCCATATTAACGGGTCTTAGTAGACGGCTTGACGAAATCAAGACATCAGAGGAATCTGAAGCTAGGGCGCAAGTTGTTTTCAGACCGTTTAGTGGCAACGAAAAGGCTAAGAGGCAGGACGAGCGCATCGTCGGAACAGTCTCAGATCTTGAAACAACTGCAGATTCTGCCTCAAGTGACATGATATCACCACCCTCCCCGACACAAACTGTTCCGCTTGTTAGGACATCAGTACACGAACAATCCTCATTTCAACAAGGTCGCAAAACCACTGGCAATCGCTTCAGTCTTGATTCCAGAAATCATCGACGATATCGTGATGCTCGACCTTCCAACTTCTGTCATGTGTGTCAAAGATATCAGAAAAGGAATACCTTCGCGATTTGCACAAACATTAAAAATGGTTTGTGTCGCAAAGTAGTATGCCACGAGTGTTTTCTCAGCAATGGATGGGACTGGGAAAAGGCGATGGACAACTGCAAGAGTTGGTGCTGCCCACATTGTACTGATACTTGTCCGCGACGAGCTCAGTGCTTTACGTACGGGAAAACGAATAACAGGAGGCGGCTGGGTATCATGAAGAAGCGAAATTTTACCAGAAATCGGAACAACCAAGGCATGTGAGCATCCATGCAATGTTTGCTTGCGGGGGAAAGTTTACACATTGTTTTTTGAGATATGCATAATAGTTTTTCATTTCGTTACACACAGAAAGGGGAGAACCACTGAGGGAATTGCGACTTGCTTTCGTGTGTATTCATCTGTCAGATTCAACCGCACTTGTAAGCCGGATTCTTTAAATAAAAAGTCCTTGCGCGGTTGCTGACTGGACAAGGAGCACCCGGTGAGCAGCAGGTCCTTTTCCGGGCACTACACGGTGAGCAACACACATGTAGGTACTTCCTTTTACATAACCCATTCCATCATGTTGCACATTCAATGCACTGAGCCATTGTGTATGACGACATTTCTCGAAAAAACAGTTTGTCTCTAAACCAGGGTACCTGTCTGCCCGCGTGAATGCGAAGCGCTATTTGCAGCATTTTGTTCCGGTGCGTCTGCATGTGACGATCGTCTCTTCGATAGTGCCACTGCAACACCTCCAATCATTACGACTACGACACCAGCTATCACTCCACTGGCGATTGGGATTGCTCCAATTTTGGTTACTTTGTCTTCACCAGTATTTGTCGTCGCGGGAGAGTCGGCTTCCGCACCTTCTACTTCTGAGCCAAAGCCATCAAATGATGATATTCTTTCTTTGGGAGCATTCACAATACCAAAAGTTGGTCTGCTGACAATTCCTGTCTGGGAATTTCCGATAAACACTACCTTTACCTGAGTGGTTGTGACGAAAGAAGCCATTCCTGCCGCGTTTTGCACCGGGAAATCAGCTGTAGTGGATTTGCCACTTTTGTATACCGTTTCTCCTGTCGGCGAGATAACGACGAGGGCGACAGAATTTGAGGTTTCATTGTTTCCTGGGCCACTATAGCCAATAGAATAAAAGTTCCCATCCGCCCCGGCGTCTATTGCAACGGCATAGTCATTCCTCTTGTTTTCATCAACACCATCAACGTAAACAGCGACGTTGGAGCGTGAATCTCTCACACTTGCGAAAACATGATAAAACATGTCAGTCTTGCGATCCGGGATGGCCAGTGCAGAGCCGGCGACAACCGTGGTAATGGTTTCTGGTTCTGAGGCTAGTGGACCACTCGTGGCAATATCCATAGGAGTGTAAAGAGGAGTCGCTTCGTAACTGATGAGTGCTTGAGGCCCTTCCGTGTCTGCAAGGGTCTCGCGATCTAAACGATACATTAAGGATTCCGTTCCACCGTTTTCCTTTACTTTCTGTACCGCGACCACGACATACGTCGATCCACGGGCGATGTGAATAGCCCTTCCAAACTCGTCGACTTCACTTCCGAATTGAATTGTCGCCCGGACCTGGCCAGACGGGGATAGACGGAGAACAATAACGTCGCTCCGTCCTTTCGAATCTCCATAGAGAGAAGCAGAGGTGCCTCCGGTGACGTATAGATCACCGCTGTCTTGATCCAAGACGCATCCGAAGAGTTTTGTGTTTCCAGCAACGGATTCGGTCGTAAAAACTGCTTCTTCTACGACCGTGGTGTTCAATGCACTAGGAACAGCTCCAGCCAGTCCCGAATATTTAATGACATGGGCTACGGTGTATGGAGAGTTTGCCGCAGCAGCAGACACTATCAAAAATGCGCTTGTGAGATTTGCATCCACTGCAATATCAAACGGATTCCCTTGTATGGCTTGAGTTTGAAAGACCCAGGACAGCGCGCCATCTTCTGCCACTTTATACAAGACTGGGATGACGCCCGAAGACCCAGCCTTGGTCCTTGCAACAGCAACAAGGAAGGAATTTCGTCCGGATGCGATGGCTACCGCTTTGTCTGAGTGATTTGGGCCAAGACTGTTGTCCCTCAGAATTAAAGAAGTCCAAGTGGCGCCATTCTCTGAATTTTGCGTGGATGCGAGATGCAGCAGCACGGCAAAGCAAAGGTAGGAAAGACGGTGAAACATAGCTCTCAAACTTGAAGAGATTTTGCAAGCCAAACTTATCACGACGAGGTCCCACTCGTGAGATCTGCCTGCGTATCTGTGTTTGTTGATGAGATAGGTGTTGGGACGAAGGTTGTGCGCATGCTTTTTCTGCAAATGAAGAAAGGTGTGGGCAAAAAGAATTATTGGGCCGAGCATGAAATGTGTTGAGGCGAACATCAGCTGTCATCATGTCTCTCGTTTTGTCGGGAAATCATGATTCTTCTTTGAGAGCAGACTGTATGTGCATGACGCGCTGCTCTGGGTGTTGCATGGGATACATGTTGTATGGACACTGGACGTTGGTGGTAATGGGATGGGATGAGAAATAGGTTTGCTCTTTGTTCGTGGGAAGAAAATGGTGAGGTATAGCGAAAAGCGTGGGCCTTGCTTGAGCGATCATTCAGGACAGTTATGTTGCTCGAGGGAATGTGAAAGATCATCCTCGGGGGTAAGACGCAGAAAAATGTATGGGCTTGTTGTTGATGAAACGTAGGAAAGGTTGAGAGGGTTTTTGTGTGCAATAGGAAATAATGTGGGTTCCATAAGAGCACCCCTAGCTAGTGGTACCCTTCCCCAAGGGCTCAATTTGGGACAGGGGCTCAATTAGGGACAATCCAGTAAATTCCTTCCCCCTGCCCAGGACATGCATATCAGAGCACCCCATAGCTCCCATACCGTCCCAAACAAATGGCCCCAGTCAAAGCAACTGCCATTGCTGGACAATGGCGGGAAATTTAAAACTTGCGAGGCAATATATCTCTCTGTCATGATCTACAGAGCTGTGTCACCATCCAGGTGTACACGTAACACAGCTGTAGGCACCCCCGCCGGCGGTACGCCCAGCACCGGATAGACCTAGGCCTAGGGCGACCACCAACTCTGAGTAAAAGCCTAGGCACTCGTTGAACGACATCGTCACAGGTTATGGGCCACTGCAGCTCCCGCTGCGCAACGACGTCAACATTCCCACCACCTCCCCTTCTCTGGAAGTAGCCAGGCGTGCGTCCACACGCCCAACTCGCCCCCCTTCCCGCTACGCCAACGCGCAGATCCCCGGACATAAGCGTCGAGCGCCCGCCCACCCAGTCGAGCCCGCCTCCGCCACTCCAATGCATCCACCATATCTCACCCCGAACCCCGGCGACGAAGCATCCCCATCTGCTCCACACCCCGCCCAGATCACACCACCCATCACGCCAGCGCCTGTCCCTACTGCGCAGGCAGCCCCCGACCCTGCCATGGCCCGCCCGTGCAAGTACGAAGGTACACTTCCGTCTCTCGATCTCGAAGGGAAGAACTTCAATCAATGACGCACGACGCTCCACCACCTCGTTCGATTGAATCACTTGAAGGAACACCTCTTGCCGACCCACCAAGCCCCGCCTCCTGCCTCACTGTTGTTTGGGCAGTTCGAAGAGGAGCGCGGATTCCTCTGCATGTGTTTGCTCAACTCCCTTCCAGCGCAATTCGAGTCGCGCCTGCGCATTGCGCCGGACACATCGCCGGCCGAAATCGTGGCGAGCATAAACCGCATGTTCACGCAGGGCACAGCCCTGGATCACACAATGCTGCAGCAAGAGGCAGAGGCAGCAGTCTTTGAAGAAGGGAAGTCCATAGACGAATACATGACAACACACCGCGAGATCCGTCTCAAAATGGTGAACAAAGGTTACCCTCGAATAGATGAGGAGTCTACAACTGTGCAATTCTTGATGAAGGGAATCAAAAATCATAGCCGCTTCCATAATCTCCCCAGACACTGGATCGACAATGCCAACCTCCCCGCATCGATGAATGAATTTGAGCAACGCCTCTAATCCGTAAATACGTGGATAGTAACTGAAGAACCGCACAAGCACCAGCACGACCTCCAGGGGCTCGACCCATCCCGCCCCGCCAGGCCGCGAGGACGCGGACGAGGATTTGGTCGCGGCAAAGGACAAGGGCCACGCCAACCCCGACGCCAGCAGTATCAGCCGGCCCACTACCAGCAGTATGGTCCACCTCCTGCACCTGCCATAGCCGCACCCCCCTACGGTCACCCTTCATACCACCCTCCCGCGACGCATGGCATGCACCTGCCGTATGCGGCCCCCACCCCGCAACCGTACACGGTTATGATGATGCCGCCGCAGCCCCCTCGTGCTGCCGGCCCCGCTCAGAGGCCCCGGGACCGCAGCAAGAAGCGGGCTGCAGCGGCCCAGGCCGAAGACGGGAGCGATGCCCTACGCGCCCTCGAAGCGCACCTCAACCAACAAGTTGACACGGATGGTGACGACCATGGTACGTATGCCCTAGATTCGGGTGCCCACCCCTCCCACGTGCGATCACCCCACCCGGGGATGCCCCCGGTGACATATCCCATGCACACGCACACCGCGACTAACACTTCAACTGCCACAACCCACTCTGGTCTAATCCAGATTCCGACGAGCAGTAATGTGCTGATGCAACTGCCCGCCATCGCCAACCCGGAGCTAAGAGACAACCTTCTCTCGGTCCATCACATTGCTGCAGCATATGGACAAGTCACCTTCACACCCCAACAGGCTTTCATCATCAGCACACAATACCCGCCCATGCAGCGTATTATTGGCACCGCCACGTACCGCAATGGACTTTACCGCCTCGATCCGCCCCACACCGGCCAGACACTCGCGGCCAGAACAGTGCCAGTGAGGCGCGATTCTCGCAAAATCGTCAAGTCGAACCGCAGACCCACGGCAAAGAAGCACACAGCTAGCGCTCGCAAGACAAGTAAACAATTTGCCGTTGCACCGCACATGCGCATCAGTACGCCGACACCCAAGCTTCGACTCATGGACGTCTCGAACCAAGATCCCTCAGAACACGCCCCTACAGAAATTGAAACCGCTTACCACCACATGCACCTCGTCTTTAACCACACCAGACCCACGACGCTGCACACAATGGCAAAACGGCCGCTTCTGCCACTTCCCAATGAACTCCTCGAGAAGCCCCCGAGCCTATCGTGCTCAGGCTGCGCTGTAGGAAAACAAAAACCACGCCCCCACAAGCCCAAAACGCATAGATATGCAGTTGGAATCGCCCTTAGCAGCGACATCTGCGGGCCAGTGTCCCCCCAATCTAGGCAGGAAAACAAGTATGTAATAACATTCATAGATTCACGGTCCCGGTATCTTATTCTGGATTTCCTACCCAACCGCCAACAACTATCAAGACGCATCGACTTCGTCCTTGGCAGTATCCGCCGGTCCTATGGACGAAATCCCCAAATCCTTCTTACCGACAATGCCAAGGAGTACCTGAGCTCAGACTCAAAAGAGGTATATGACAAGCACAACCTTCGTCATCTCGCAACCATCCCCTATTCCCCGCAAATGAACGGCATTGCAGAGCGTATTAACTCGACTCTCTTCATGGCAGCCAGGGCAGCGTTAGCCCACAGCAGGCTGCCACCATATCAATGGGAGGACGCGGTGCGTGACGCAGCATTTAAGTACAACCTCACACTGCACAGCTCCACGAATGAACTGCCATGGACGTCTTGGCATGGCGAAGCGCCCCCAAAAACGCCACTATTCGTGTTCGGTCAAGTGGGCAGCGTCCCAGTGCAAACAGACCGCTCCCGCCTAACTAAGCTTGATGACCGCGCGCACCCGGTGCGGTACCTCTACGCAGCAAGCCTCACCGTAGTCGTTGTACAAAACTTGCACACCGGCAACATAGCGAGGGTCCGCGCCGTCGACTTCCGCCCATACCTCAAGTCGCGAGATCCGTCTGCCACGCATGCCGTAGTTTTCAAGTCGTTCACCCC
Organism: Chondrus crispus; assembly: GCF_000350225.1. NCBI lineage: Eukaryota > Rhodophyta > Florideophyceae > Gigartinales > Gigartinaceae > Chondrus > Chondrus crispus. The sequence goes on from NW_005179054.1 coordinate 181,794, forward strand.
ACACGCAACCCCACACCAAATCACGGCCACCACCCCACCTCCCTTACACCCCAGCCAAGCCCGCAAATACCCTGACTCGAAGGCATGGCGTAAGGCGCACAATGCAGAACTTGATCAACTTGATAACATGAAATGCATTCAATGGGTGCCTGATGCGGAGTTGCCTAAGCGAGTCAGATTACTGCCCCTCACGATGGGTTACAGATACAAAAGAGATGCGGATGGGAAGGTAATAAGAAGAAAGGCGAGGTGCAGCGTTCGTGGAGACAAGATGCTACCACACATACATTATGATCCCGACACCACGACCTCGTATACAGCAGATAAGACAGCAATTCGCCTGCTCCTTGCAATTGCAGCCGCACATCAGCTGCATGTAGAGCACCTTGACATTGAAGGTGCCTATCTACACGAAAAGTACAGGCACGACAAAAAGGTTTATGTGAAGCAATATCCCCGCTTCAACGGAACGTTCAAGCACCCTTGCACAGGTGGATTACTTCAAGGCAATCTATATGGCGGTAAGAACTCAGGCAACACCTACCTGAAAGCGGTCTTTGAATTCCTCAAAGCCAAGAATTACAAGCAATCTCAGTCAGAACCGTATTTATTCACGCGTCACAGCGCAAATGTGGTTGTGTTTCTGAGCATAAGCGTCGATGATTTTTACGCTGCATCCAACAGCAAAGATGCACTTGAACAAGTCTACTCTGATATTTCTCAGAAGTACGCAGTGAAAAGGCTTGGCACCCCCACTCGCTTCCTAGGCTGGACCATCAAAAAACTCAAAGACGGATCCTTCCATGTCTCCCAGCCAGACTATATTGAGCGCATTATCCACCGCATCCGACTCAGTGAGGCCGCCGGCAAAGACACGCCGTACATAGACGGAGTGAAATATCACGGCCCGACACCGGAAGACACTGAGTACCCATCACAGCAAAAGTTATTCCAACAAGTGCTCGGCGATATCCGTTATGTAGCAGACTCGACAAGGCCAGATATATACTTTGCCGCCAACCGTCTGGCCGCTGCCGGTACGTGTTTGACGAAACGGCATTGGAACCTACTCAAGCGCCTCGTGCGTTACCTGAAATCTACACGGTCGCACGGAATCCACTTCCCTGCCTGCATTACCCCCAACGGCCTGCCATCCGCCGGACACCCGGAACCAAAGCAAAAACAAGACTCATCTTTACTCAGCTTCTCCGATGCTGACTTTGCCGGCGATGAACGTGACAGGAGGTCTGTATCGGGGATCATTCACACATACAACGGTTCACCCGTAGCATGGTCTTCCATCAAACAAGCCATTCATGCCCTTTCAACTTGTGAAGCTGAGTATATCGCGGCGACGTCAGCTGTGCAACAAACACAGTGGTTAAGGCGTGTCCTACAAGACATCGGCATGCTTCCCTCGGGGCCGACGCCACTGCTCGTGGACAACCAGTCAGCGATACAAGTCGCCAAAAACCAAGGACCGACCAAGCGTCGTAAATTTATCGACCTACGGCACCACTACTTAAATAGTCACCTCGACGCAGGTAACATCACTTTGCTGCACGTCTCTACACACAAGATGCTGGCTGATATTCTCACCAAGCCGCTCAAACCTCAACCGTACAAGACTTTACGCCAAAAGCTGCACATACGCCCGCAGAGAGACGCAGAAGAACAAGCTACACGGACAAGTGTGACGCCTGCTGCTCAATAAGACTTGCACCTCGACCATCCACTCGCGACAGGGGGAGTGTCATGATCTACAATCTCTTATAATTGTCGCTCGTGTATGAAGCCGCATTTGCACGTCATGATCTACAGAGCTGTGTCACCGTCCAGGTGTACACGTAACACAGCTGTAGGCACCCCCGCCGGCGGTACGCCCAGCACCGGATAGACCTAGGCCTAGGGCGACCACCAACTCTGAGTAAAAGCCTAGGCAATCGTTGAACTCCATCGTCACACTCTCTCACCACCATTCCTTCCCGCCCTCGGCATGCATTCAAACCCCCTTTGCTCCACAATGCCACAGTCTATGCGCAAGCAATCTGCTAATCAACGTGGGCGTCTGCGAAAGGGTATCGACGAGCAGCAAAATCGAAAGAAAGCCCTCAACTTGTTGCGAGAAAAACACTCCATTCGATATGTTGCCGATGCGTGCAGTGTTTCTAATTCTACAACCGGCAGAATCGCTCTCTGCCTCACAAAAGACGACAACGCACAACTCTCACGTCTCCTGAACCCAGTGGACTTCCACCTGGGACGCCGGACTGTGTGACACGCCAGTGAAGCGACACAACTTAACAAAAAGATAAAAGAAGCTGCCGAAAACGGGTTTGCTGTGGACACTTCTGGGATGAAATTTGTCTTGCAGCAGATCTGCAATGATGGACGTCGATCATATCAGCATGGAACCCCGTCAAGCGCAGCTATAAGAACCTACAGGGGCAAAAACCGTGACATAACATACCGCCGCACCGTAAATAAGGACGCAGCTAAGCTGCGAGCCGAAAAACATGACCACATAAAATCTCTTGCCCATCGCCTTCGAGAAATTGCGACGAACCACGCTGGGATATTTGATAATCCACTTCAAATTTGGAACTTAGATGAGACGCATGTGGATGGGGAGATCAGAGAACGTGTGAAGGTTTTCTCAGAGAGCCACTCCCACCACGGTGGATTTACTGCAGTACAAAAAGGATCGGGTAGACATATGACAGATGTTATAGCTGCTGCAGCTTCTGGGCATCTCGCGCTGCTCTTTGTAATAGCAGTAGGCGTCAACGTAATGCAGTCTTGGACGACGCCATTAGAGAAGACGTCGTTTAGCAGTGATGAAACTGGACCTCACTTGTACGAATCAAGAGTGGTTGCCAGGTGAGGTTGTCATACGCTGCACTGAAAATGGATCTGTTGACATGCCGACGTTACCTTTCATCGTCGATCACATTGATAGCTACGTTCGCAGATTTGTACCCAGGTCACAGCCCATTGTCTTGTTGCTCGACGGGCACTCATGACGTAAGGTTATTGAGTGGGTACGCAAGGCAGAACAGCACATAATATTAGTGAATTTACCAGCTCACACAACCCACTTCCCCCAGCCATGCGATTCGGACATTAACAAGACATTCCAGACGCACATACGCAGAACACGGGACGATTTGTTGAAGTTACCATCAACAAACGTGCACTCCGCTGCTTTTAAATTGAAGCTGGCGGTTGCGGCGCACAAACGAGTCAGCAGTGACGATGTCAGAACTTCATTTCACAAAACAGGCCTCTGGCCAATGGACTTCCGCCTTTGTCAAAAGTTTGGGCGGATCGACGACCGTTTGCAGAGTATAATTTGCGCGAAAATTGACCGTGTTAATAACACGGGTCCGTCGCAAGCTGCAAGAACTACAAAGGTGAGACATGTTGATTCCGAAACTATTGAAGATATGCGCAATATATTTGATTCTGGGGACAGCCCTACAGCAGTTTTGGCTGAGATACAGGGCGTTCTGAACGAGCGGGGCACGGTTCTCTATGTTTTAAAAAGTGTGCGTCCCCCACCAGTTGGGAAAATGCCGGGTCTGACAAAAAGGGTGCTCACGTGTGGTGCCCCTGCTGAACGCTTGACAGTGGCGAAAATGTTTGCGAGACGGAGGACTGCTGAAGAAGCGCAGCGGGCTGCACAAAATGTTAAAGCTTTAAAAAAGACGGAGAGACTTCGTAAGAGAGAAGATAAAAACGCGCGGCGTGCTACGGAGAAGCAATATCGGTTGTCGGAGCACGAAAGGCGCAAAGAATATGCCATGGCGAAGAAGCAGCAAAGTGCTGCGAAAAAGCGAGTGAGAGGCGGCGCGGTAGGCTCGAATGCCCCAAGAAGGCGAGGACTTCTGTCCCTGTCGCAGAAAGGCACGCTTGTGAAGCCGCGCAGACTCTGCTGGCATTCGCGAGCGCTGAGAACTAGCGTGTACAGTAAAAGAAGTGTCCCAAATTGAGCCCTTTTTGGCCAGAAGTTTCATTGTGGCGGTCTTCTCTGGTTTCCAGATGACCGGTTTTGGTGGAAACCAATCATCTCCTTAAGGTAATGCAGTTGACTGGCATACCCAACAGCATTTCTGGGCGAGATTTTGTAGCTATTTGACGAGTGCTGAGAGTAGGGGCAATGTTTTTCTAGAATGTGTCTCATATTGAGCCCTCGGGGAAGGGTAGAGTAAATGAGTAAATTTTTGATTTTTGGAGATAGATTTGGTCACGAGCAGCTCTAGTGGAGTGAGAGGCTATCTCTAAAAATTTCCCATTTTGAGTAAATCTATCTCCAAGTGAGGGAATTGTCCCAGAAAAACTTGGAAGGAAATAGTTTATAGAGTTTATTAATGTCTAGAAGAACCTACGACCGGCTCTTCAAACCCAACCGAACCTCCGGGCAATCGGAGCGCTGTTCGTGAAGGATTCTGCGTAGACACGTCTGTTCAAATCTGCCTCCGGGCAGACCCACGCGCTAGTCGCATAGGATTGTCCGTTATATACTAATTTACTGTAACCCTAAACACGGCAAGTTCTTTCCTCACCGCGTGACCCATTCACGTGGTGAGGTATATCGCCATGTGAGAGACATTATGATAGAAACTTTCACACTGCCAATTTTCCAGGAGTAGAACTTGCCGGAGTCCTGACAATCCATTTTCGGACAGTGTGGTCGTAACCCGTATCTAGGAGCTTTTCCAAGGCTTCGTTGGGATGTTCTTTTGTCAAACCATCGGCTACGTTGTTTTCGGAGGAGACAAGCCCGACATGAGATATTTCTTCTCGGATATAGCATTGTCTAGAGGATGCTATGTCAATCATCAGCCTTTTCTCTGTCGTTGAAGAACCCTTGGTGATGACGTCGAACATTTGTAGCGAATCCGTGAACATATGAAGTGGGATTCTCTTCTTGAATATCATTTGAAGGTCATGTCGTAATATGTACGCTCTGTCGAATCCGTCGGCGACCAGCAGCGACGATTTCACGCGCCATCTCAATCGCTGCTGGTGTGTCTTCAGCCTCTTCGTAAAGGCCGTGCGCCAAAGTCATGACGACCCTGTGAGACGAGTGTTGTTGCAAATTTCCACCTCGACTATCAAGGAAGTTCCGAAGTTCTATTAGAACTGCAGGGATGTCGCAAATCTCCTGTCCGAAAAGTGAGGCGGGTGGGAACATATCGGCGATGGCCCGTTTCAATTGAAGACCTGTGAGTTATGGGTTCCCTTCAAGAAATCGGATTGAGGATATGAACCCCCTCTGAGGACTAGTAAGGGCACCCAATGTCTCACTTGAAATGCCCTTCATGAAAGTATGCTGGGGTTCGGCAGGAGCGGAAGTTGTAGCATAAACACCCCCACCGGAGAGGGGTGTATGCACAGCTCGACGTAGACCCCGTCCGAACGGGAAGACGGGGGTGAAGCGGGACACCAGCTAACGGCACCGGGCGACGGGCCCGGGTAGCGTGGTAGAGCGGGAACGGGGAGGACGCCGGTACGCGCGAGCGGTTCGACGCCTCGACGCCCCGGCGCGGTACTGGGTGACGATCCAGTACCGACGGGCGGAGGCGGAGCCGGCTCGTGGGCGTACCGCGCGCGTCCTCAACCCGCGCTCGGTGCCGCTCTAAGGTAGTTAGCGAGCGCTACCTTAGAATAAGCGGGAAGTCGGACCTTGACGGTCGGTGGGTGACAAGTCCGTGCTTGTCCTCCTCCACCGCCGCCGGTCCGCTTCATATTTAATATACAAAACAACCTATCATAATAGTACAGTACCGATGTACTGTAGCGGTCGGTCGGCACTGTAATACTGTCAGCCATCGGGGCTGACAGTACACGTGTGTGCGCGCTCTTCGGTCCCGCGCGTACACGTGTACACGTGCGCCCCCTGTACTCGGGGGTACACGTGGTGGTACTGTAGAGCATCGAGCCCTACAGTAACCGATCCGATTCTGAGTTGATCTAATCTAAAATAAAGCCCCCAGGGGGGGGGTTATACCACACGGCCCCCCCCTTAAGGGTGACCGTCCGCGGTCGCGTGTCGTGATAGCTTTCGTTGCAGCAATCCCCCTTGGCGAGGGGTGTCGCGTGCTGTCTCCCCGATAATCCCTCCTTTCCACTTCGTGACTCCTCTGCTTCCACTAGCGCACGCCCGCTTGCTCGTCACGCGCGCCGGCGGCTCCTCGCGTTATGACACCCCCGCTCCCCGCCTCGTCAGGGAACGCTACCGGTCCGTCCACCGCGGCGGCCGATGCCGCGGGTGTCTCTACTCCCCCCTCCGTGGGTCCCGTGGCTCCTGCGAGAGCGCCTGTCATCGCGTTCCAGAAGTCGCGGCGCGCTCGTACGGCCTTGGTGTTCGCGCCGGCAGGAGCCGCGCCGTTGCCAGCGTCGGAGGCCGACGAGCCGCGTAGGCCAGAGTCGGACCCCGGCGTCGCGGCGCCTGTCACTCCTCCCGCTGGCCTCTCGGAGGCCCTCCGTCCTCGCAGTGCGGGGCCTTTATCGCAGGGACCCGGCATCTCGTTCCCGGAATCCCCGGGTTCGCGTGTCGCACCCGTTGGCGACCGCGGCTCCTTTACGGTCGGCGAGGCGGGCCTCGTGTCGTCAACCACCAGATGGTTCGGCTCACCTCTAGAGCGCTCTGCTCCTCTCCCTCTCGAGCAGCTACAGTACGGCTGGCTTCGTCACAGCCGTACTGGTATCACCCTTGGCGAATTACTCACCCGTCCTCAGCTTCGTCCTGATTTGCGGCGTATCCGGCAGATACACGACGTAGGCCTTTCGGAGGCGGCCTCGGCCGCCCTTGGGCGGCTGGTGTCGGGCGGTAACGGCATTGTCTATCAGATCCCCGAGGAGATCCCCGGGGATCGCACATTCGCCGACAGTGTTGACGAGGTGCTCTACATCGACAAGATGGCGTTTTTCCTGTATAGTCGGAGCGCAGTCGACGCTCATCGTTTCCTCCTTCCCGAGATCCCCGGTCTGTACGTGACTCCGCGCCCCTACGGCTACACGAAGCCTCGGGTCGCGCTGCAAAAATCAGCCTGCTCATTAATGCGCTTGTATGCCATCGGGATCGCGCAGTACGACTGGTCCGTCTACCGTCACTCCGCCGAGGAGGACGGGCGCGTCTACTCCTCGGCGGCTTTCGAACGCGGCTTATCCATCGAGGATTTCCCCGCGTTGCCCTTCTCGGTCCGGGCGTCTTTTCCGTCGCTAGGGGTCCATCCCCTCCTCCCGCCGGCTCTCAAGCACTTTGGTTTTGCGGGTCTCGACCCGCAGCACCCTTCCCACTCCCGGTTGGTCTATAATTTCGAGAGGGAGTGGGCCTTGTCTCTGTGCAGTGCCTTTATGGCCGAGGTTGGTGCGCACGGACGCGTGTTTCTCCAGTCGCCCGACACGATCGCGTTTCTTGAGCGAGTGACGCCGGGCCTTCCGGACGCCCCTATACACCCTCTCGAGCGCGTGTCCGTTCACGTACGTTGGTCATTTCGCGCCGTGGTCGTCCTCATGACGAGAGCAGCGGAGGTGAGCGAGCGCAACCACCGGTACTGGACCGACTACACGACCGGAGGCCAGAGCGCATATCTCTCTTACGACTTGACATCCGACTCCTTCGTCGCGCGCCCGACGGCCGGCTCGACTTCGGTCGAGCTGCCGGGCAAACGCGGCGGAGTGGGGTCTGAATCGCGGCGAACTCGGCGCAAGCGATACCGCGATTTGGACGCTGTAACTGCAGCCCCGGTCCTCTCGAGTCTTCAACCTCCTTGCTTCTCGCCTTCCGTTCCTCTTGGCACTCGTGCCGGGTCGCACGTCGCGACGGGGACCCAAACGGCGGCTCCGATGCCGCCCCTTCCTCCTCCGGAGGTTCCCGGTTCCCTGGGGGTGGCGGTTCGAGACGTCGGCCTCTCGAAGAGGGACATAGAGGGTATCCCCGCGCTCGCCGGGGTGCTGAGTGCGTCCGGGGAGCGGTCGTGGACCGTGGGGGCTCTCCTCTCCACACTGGTGGAGTGGTTCCTTGCCCGGAGCGCGGAGACGCGTCGTATCACCGGGGAACGTGACGCGCGCTCCTTGGCGTGGCAGCAGTCACAGCGCGAGGCTCACTCCTTGCAGGAGGAGGCCCGGGTACAGGCCAGCGCCTACGAGCGCGCGGCGGCCGATCGCGATCGGTACCGCCAAGAGCGCGACCAGCTGCGAGGTGCCCCTCCGGCGGGGGTGCGCGGGACCAACGCGAGCGCGCCGGTACTGTGCGATCCTTATGCCCCCTCGGGGGGTATTATTCGCGACCCATACGGCTCAGACGGCGCCGGGGCCAACCCGAGTGCCGCTGGTGCGCCGTCCGGGGCAGCCATGCCGACTTTGGCAGACCTCGATACCGCCATTCGTCGATACCCTGGTTACTGTCCGCCGGGGTCAATGGCTCCCGCCTCGGCGAGACATGACCGGGAGGACGTTCCCTAACCGCCTTGAGCAGCGTCTAGCGCCGCCCCTTCGCTCCTGTGCCGTAAAAGCTTTCTTCGCCCCCCCCCCTCGTTTTTTAGTGTACCTACGGTCGGTGTTTGCTCCTCTGGCCCTTTCCCTTCCTCGGAGGGTTGGCGACCCGCGGCGGAGTCCTGTGTTCGGTCGTTCCGGGCGAGCAGGCGCATTGGAGGCGGGAAGCCACGGTGGCGGTTCGCCGAGTGTCGTACTCGTACCACAAGCGGGCGTGAACTCCTCGTCCCCTCCTTCCGTTTCGACGGTGCAGCTCGATATGCTCTGATCCGTGAGGGCACGTGCTGCCACGCCCAGAGGAGTGGCACGGCGTCGCCCGAACTCGCCCCGCCGTCCCGTGTTGCGGCGCTCCCCACGGCCGCCGCTGCGTTTTTCCTCCCGTCGCCTCCCTCTGCCGGGGACCTCCTCGTCTGGTCCAAGGTGGACGGCGCCTCTGGGGGAGCAACGCGGTGAGGGGTTAACGCGCGAGCTCGGACGAGATGGTTGTCCGGCTCGACCGGAATTCGACGAGCTCCGATTGGCCAAATGGTCCCTGCGGGGCTGAGGAGCACGCACGGGCAATTTTCGACATACCCGAATTAACGAGCTCCCATTGGCCGGAGGGCCCCAGACTCTCCTTCCCGGCTTGAGGAGCATGTGGAGCGGCTTCTCTTGCTCGTCGCCTCCCTACGGAGGCGCGACTAGCGACGCGATCGAACGTCGCTCCGGCCTTCTCTCCCCCGTGAGGGAGGCGTGAAGCGAGCTCTTCATGCCTTTCCCCTGAATGAGCGTACCGCACGCCTCGGAGACGCGTACCCTTGTGACCACGTCTGCTCCGTGGTCCACGTATCACGCAGTTTGTCTCTCGCCCCTTCACCGTTTTCTCCCGTGGATCAGCGCGTAAGTTCCGTACGGCATGACGGCTCTCGGGGCGTGTGCCATTAACCTGTTCAGCACCTCTTTCTATTCGACAGAGCGCTTGAGCACGCACGCAACCGTACCCCGAGGTATGGGCGGGGTGAGGTACTGTGGGACTTCCTGAATTCCAGCTTTCCTGACTATACTACCCAACCCCCTTCGCCTCCTATTACGATGGCGGATTGGATTCGAGACCCAGCGATAGGGTCGGGTGTAGAAACGTCGATGCCTTCCTCGTGTGGAAACGCCGTTCCGAATCACTTGCGGTTCTGCGCCTTTGGCACCCGTTTCTCCCGCGAGCGCCTCGATCGTCTTCACCCCGTATATGCGACATCCTTCATTTGCAGCAATTTAAACCCTCTGGTTCAGTCCAGACCTCGCCGGGAAGACCGTATCGTCCGCGTGCTCCTTCGCGATACTCCCTGAACAGCGATAGTTTCCCATCTGATGACTTCGAGATCCATTTTGTGCGGCGGCCAGTCGTCGCTGTCAGTCACACCTGTCCTTCCGGGGACAGGCGTAGAAATTAGAACACTCCTAGATTTCTCTTTGAGAGAAGAGCCAACTTGGGATCTCCAGATCTGAGCGCTTTCTGCGAGGTCTTCCAATTTGGCTTGCTCACGATTCTCCTTTTCGGCCACTCGACGTGCTTCCTTCTCACGCCTCACGTCAAGAGCTTAGACCCCTGAAGAACGTTTCTGCACGGAAAACGGCGCCTCGTTACGTATCTTTTCCACTTGTTGCTGAGCGCTTATCCGTTAAACGGATCTCCAAACTTTGGAGGCATCACATGAATGGGAGACTCCATGGACGCAGTTCAAGCTCAACCACACCCTCATTTGGATCGTACCACCTTCCGTCATACCCTGGCTAGGATGAGTAAATTTTCCCTTCTCGTCTCAAATGCTTTCACTACTCGCGACTCCTCGTTCCTCTGAACCACGTCTTTGCGCATTGCGCACCGATTTGCAAGCCTTACTGCAATATACACCCTGATTTGCACGTCTCCCGACCCGCACACCTTCTTCTTTGGCACCCCTCAGTGAAGCTCTAACCAACCCTATTGTGCGTTCGCATCGCTAGTGTGTGTCCTGAGAAGGGGTTACAACCCTCGCCATTATCAGGTCCCCCCCTCTTTTTTTTTCCTCTGCAAGGGTGTCACCTGTTCGGCCAAAACACACGGTTTGGAAGCATACGAAGAGTATGTGAATGTCGGTAAGGAGGGGGCTTGGGAAACCGGACAAAGCAAATGGGCCCTCCGACTGCCGGGCGAGGTTTGTTGCTGTTTTCTATTCTGTCGCTCATTACGAGGGCCGTCCCTCTCCGGATATCCCGTGCAGCCTGGTCCTCGTGGGTCGCGTGACTACGCCTTGTCTGTCAATACATTTCGAATTCCTCACCCCTGTACGACCGTAACCCCGTCGGGGCGGGTGCCATCAGGGCCCTTCTATTTTCTCGTTCCGCATACTCGTTTCTTCAGTACCCATTTCAGCAATGCAGCACGTACTGCTTCTCCTCCTCTCGTTTGCTTCGTCGAGTATCAAGGGGTGGTCTGTGGCATATACGGAATTCGCTTATCAATACGTCTCGACATCGCATGCGAGAGGTCAATTTTCCGGACCCTCTAAGGGCTTCGGTGCCTTTCCATTTCGTCCTTCGCAAAGCGGTATTTTTTTTTTCAGATGCCCTTCGTCACGACAACGTACGACAAGAGGCTGTAGGTTCGCACGTCCCTTTGGCCAGAAAGACTTAGGGGCGTCCCTTCTTCGCGTCCGCGACGCGGCGGCACACGCAGAGGGCGAAGGAGCGGGAGGATTCGCGGAGTCTTCTTTGTAATTGACCTCTTGCAGCGCCCTCGAAAGGCCCTGGCGCGTTGGAGCGGAAGGAGGCCCGTGCCTCCGTCTGACTGGTCCGTCAGTGACCTCTTGACGCGTACGAGGGGGCGCGACGGTCTTGCCGGTGGCGTTGGGTCGTCCTTCGAGGACGACCTCACCTTACGCATTTTTACGCGAACCTCATCTGCCCCCCCCTCTCTCACCGAGGAGGAGTGCAGTGGTGCTCAGGCGGTACGCTCTTGAGTGCGCGTCATTAGTTTGCACGACAAGGAGAGGACAGCCAGACGTTGGCTTGCTTATGTCCTCTCGACGCGTACACGGGGCGGTAGCGTCCCCCGACGAGGAGTATTCGTCGTAGATCGCCTCGGGTGACCCGAGCGCGACCGCACCGGCGGGTTGGCACGGTAGAGCGGTCGGGGACTCCGCTCCTATTCCCTTTCGGTGCGGTGTGGTTCTTACCTCACTGAAGGGTAGCGCGCTTCGCGCGCTGCTTGCCGCGGCTCGGTTGCGTGTCGCCCCTGACTTCACTTGTTCTGTCGGTCGCATGCGCACGTGCGCACGTGCACCTTGCCCTACTGTACACCTCTTTTTTTTGATTATTTCCGGAGGCGGCGGCGGTTTGCTGCCTGGCCCTCGGCGGCGATGGCTTGGCATACAGAATCATTCGGACTGTATTTTCCACATATTTTTGGTACGTTCCCCCAAATTATCTATGCCCGCCTCTTTCCGTCGGTACCCTGTCGGTCGTGCGCGGTCGCGGGATCGTGAGTCTCCCTACGCGTGGTGCTCGTCGCGACCGTTCACGTTACTCCTTTGCTAGGTGGGCTACGTCGCCCTCCTGCTTCTTGTTGGCAACTACGCGACACGCTTCGTTACCAGCGGTTCGAGCCGCTTGGTATTTGTGTGTCGCGCAGTGAGTTTGGACTGTTCATACGTATTGGTGTCGCTCTTGTTTTCCGATTCGAGCACTCGATCGGCGAGTGTTATCGTGACGCTCTCGCGTATCTTGGGAGCTCGTATGCTCCCCTCCTGTACTTGATGTTCCAGGGCTTGCCATTTTCGTTGTACAGTCCGTACTGTCTTCGCTTTTCGCGCTTTGTTGACGACGTCGGTCGTGTTCGATGAGCTTGACGGTCAATACGTTCTGGCTTTTCGCGCTTTCGTTGGCCGCCCCGGTTGGGTACGTGTGCCCGTTCGTACGCGTCATCTGTTCCTAACCGCGACGTGTTAATTACGCGGTGACGAAGCGGTTGGGGGCCCTCTCCTCAAGAGTGAACGACCGTGTTCACTTCGGAGGTGAGTTCTCTGCCTGTACGCTTTCTCAGTCGTTTCGCGTATCGCGACACTAGCTCCTCGGGAACATGTGTTCGTGCAGTCCAAGTGGGCTCGTCGTAGTCAGCTCACTTGATGAGGAACTCTGTAGTTCCGTCCTCTACCACGCGATGCTTGAGCAGACGCTCGACCGCGTACTGCGTGCCCTCGGTGACCTTGTCGGCAAGGTCACCTGGGGTTGTTGCGCTTGCTCGTGGGGCGTCCGTCGGAGGGGGCGCGTACACGCAGCGGTCCGCCGAGACGCGCTCCGTCACCCCATCACGGTCGATCGTGATGGTTCGTTTGTCGTTGGCCAGTACGCGGTATGGTCCAACGGCAGATGACGCGAGCTTGTTCGACGTCTTCGCCCCATCGGTGGGGTTGAGGTACACGTAGTCTCCCGGGCGGAGTCGCGAGTTGATCCGTCGTACGCGCTTATCGAAGTCGCGCTTGTAGCGAGCCTGCGTCCGACGCAGGCTCCCGTAGGCCTTCTGGATTGTCGAATCCAAGGTCTTGAGGAACTCGGTGCGTTGGTCCCCTCTGTCGGCAGGGGGGGCGTCACCGTCGGGTCGTCGAAGCGAGAACTCCGGCGGTGGTCTGCTGAGCACGAGCTCGAACGGCGTCGTGCCGGTAGTGCGGTGTACGTGGGAGTTATACGCGTACGTAAGCGGCCCCACGTACACGCCCCAGTCATCTTGATGCTCGCCTACGTAGTTGCGTAGCATTGCGGCGATCGTTCGGTTGTATCGCTCAACTTGCCCGTTCGTCTGGGGATGGTATGCCGATGTGTACATATTCGTTATCCCCAGAACACGGCACGTGCTGTGGAAGAACTTGGCGTTGAACTGCGGTCCGTTATCCGACAGCAACGTGCGCTGGACGTCGTATTTAAACACCCACGACTCGCAGAACGCAACTGCGACGGTGTATGCGGTTATCGTGCGGAGCGCCACGACTTGCGTCAGCTTGCTAAAGCGGTCCGTAATCACGAGCAGGAACCGTTTTCCTGTCTTCGTCTTGAGGAGCGGCCCCAAGATGTCGATGGCCAGGCTCTCGAGCGGCCTCGTAGCTGGAAACAATCTCAATCGGTTGAGATGTTTCCTCAGCTTCACCCGGTTCATCGCGCCGGTTCGACACCCTCGCACCGTGGCTGCGACGTCTGCAGCCAGGTGGGGCCAGTAGTACTCGCGTCGAAGTGCGTAGTACATACGGTTCTGGCCCGGGTGCCCCCCGATGGCCGGGTTGTGGCACAGGCGAAGGAGCCTGGCGCGGAGCGTCCGAGGTACCACCACCTGTACGATATCAGGGTCGAAGGGGTGTCTCCGCTTGAGCACCCCTTGGTGGTCCTCGAAGAAGGCGGAGTCCCGGGACTCTGACTGTCGTGCCAAAACGGTTTGGCAGAAGTCATCCACGCGTTGCTCCTCGGCTATCTACTCTATCGTAAGAGGGGCCGGAAGGTCGTCCTGCGGTGGGGCGACCGGGGAGTCGAACGCGCCAGCATCGGGGTCTTCGGCGCGCTGGATGTCGGCGGCGTCGAACTCGTCGTTCTCCTCCCAAAACGAATTGGGTCCTTGGAGAGCGGGGGCCTCGTCGTCTCCTCGCGGTTCGTCGCGCGTCCGTACGCGCGACCTTGTCCGGGCTTCAGCTTGGTTCGGTGTCGTCACGAAGACATGGACGGCCTGATGATCACAGCTCGCGGTACAAGCGTGGTCCTCGAGCTCGTTCGATACGTCTCGAACTGTCGTGCCCCCGTCGAAAGTGGGGATGTCGTCATCCACCTCGACGGTGGAGCGAAGGTCATCGGCGACCTTCGGCGACACGAGTCGTGACAGGGCATCGGGCACCTGATGCACGCGTCTGGGGCGGTACTGAATGGTGAAATCGTATTCAGCCAGACGTAGCCGCCACCGGGTGAGTCTTCCGGAACTCTCGATGAGGGACATGAGCCATCGGAGGGCGTCATGGTCCGTCCGTACGGTGAACTTCGTGCCTTCTACGTACGGCCGTAGTGTGCGGACGGCCCACACTACGGCGAAGCACTCGCGTTCGGTAGCGCTGTAGTTGCGCTCACTATCGGACAGTGAGTACGACCAATACCCCACGGGGCGCCAGTCGTTCGGCTCTTCGTGCTCCTGAAGTAATGTGCAGCCGAGTTGGTAGGCACTGGCGTCGGTGTCTATCATGTACAGACGACCGTGCCGGGGCAACGCGAGGATCGGCGGAGCGATCATGCATTTCTTAAGGTTCTCGAACGCTTGAAGTTGCAGCTCCGTAGGGTTATAGAAATCGGGATCCGAATCCTTGCGCGTCATGTCGGTCAGAGGACGCGCAATCTTAGAGAACCCCTTAACGAATCGGCGGTATACGTTACACGCCCCGAGGAACGAGTGCACTTGCGTCAACGTCCTCGGAAACGTGAACGTCTTGAAAGCGTCGGCCGCCGTATCGGCCACGCTCAACTTGCCTGGGGAGATGACGTGCCCCAGGTAGTGCACCTTCGGTCGGAAGAAGCTGCACTTCTTGAGCTTAAGGGAGATACCGGAACTCCGCAGTAAGCTCAAGACGGTATCGAGATGCCTCGCGTGTTCTACGTGCGTACGGGAGAACACGATCACGTCGTCGAGATAGACGAGGCATATTTGCCAGCGGACTCCGGAGAGTATTATGTCGAGCGCACATTGGAAAGTGGCCCGTGCCCCTTTGAGTCCAAACGGCATGCGCAAGTGGCGAAACGTGCCCATGTGCGTCGTAAACGTGGTCTTATCCCGATCTTCCGGAGTGACCGGGATCTGCCAATAACCGGAATTGCAGTCCAACGTGGTGAAGACGGCTGCATCTCCTAACGAGTCGATGCAGTCGTCCATCCGTGGCAGCGGATACGAATCCGCTGCGGTCTTCGCGTTGAGACGCCGGTAGTCCACGCAGAACCGAAGAGACCCGTCTTTCTTCGGTACGAGCACCACGGGGGACGCCCACTCGGTGCTCGCGGGTTCGATAACCCCTGCGTTCAACATCTTGTTGACCTCCTTCGCGACCATTTCGCGCATGGCCGGGCCCTTCCGATAGGGCATAGAACGAATCGGTTTTGTTCCCGGTTCGAGGGGAATGCGGTGCTCCGTGGCTTGGATCGTTCCAAGCGCACCGCTCCACAGACTCGAGTGCTTACGGAGCATCTCGAGTACGTGGCCACGGAGCTTGTCATCGTCGATGTATGACAGGTGGATCTCTTTTTCCCAATCCGTCGGTGGATTGTCGGGATCCTTCTGCTGGGGGAGTACAGTACCCCTCGCCGTCGGTTGGCATAAAGGTGACCGTTCGACCGGGTCGACCCCCCTGCCCCCGGCGGTGGTTTCATCGTCGGAGTTGGATCGGCCAACTCCTACGCCACCGACTTGATCGGTCAAGTCGGTCAGGTGTAGCGCGTGCGCGATCCCCTCGGCGACCTTACGTTCGGGAGTGAGGATCGCGAGGGGGTTGCGCTTCGCGTATCCCACGACGGTGTGCTTCGGAAGCCTTCTTTCTCGTCGTGAGAAATTCGCGACGATGACGTCGAAGGTCTGATTCGGTAGGACCTCCGCGACGCCATTCGTCAGCCTCACTCCATGTCGGTGTTGGAGTGAGGGCTTGGGTTCCAGGAACACGAGGCCCCTCCCCGCGGTTGTCACACGCACGCCGGCTTGTGACATCGCGGGGATGGTAACCCAGCGGGCGATTCGGATCGCTTGCGGGGCCTCCTCGCGTACGTCTGGCCGACCCGTGTGTCGCCCGTGTCGCCTGGTAGGGGGCGTCAACTCCCCCTTTCCGTCAACGATGGCGACAGAACCGCCTTGGCGTAGCTCCATTCGTTGAGCTTCGATGTCGATACATCGCACGTGCGTATCGATGAAGGCCGTGCCGAGAAAGACCGGCACGGCGAGCTGGTCTGCGACTACGAACGGAATTCGGAACACCGTGTTCCTCAACCGCACTGCCAGGCGGACGAAGGCCGAAAGCTTGAGGGGGTTGCTATTCGCGCCTGCCAATCGTGGCAGAGGTGCGTCGTGCACGACGTAACGCGTCCAATCGGGGGGAAGGTCGGCCTTCCTCACCAGATTATACCCCGAGCACGTATCAACGGCGATCGTGCGGGGTTTAAATGCATTTCCCTCTGTGGCTATCGAGCCGAGGACGTTGTAGATCTTCGACGTCAGAAGGCAAACGACGCCGTCGACAACCTTCGGGGCGACCTTATCGGTGAGGTCGTTCCGCCGGGGCCCTCGATTTCGGTGCTGCCCCCGCTTGCGTTTCCTTCTCCCCCTTCCTTGGGGCGTCCGCGGATCAGTGGCGCCCCTCGGATTACTCGAGTCCGTACGACACGGACCTTTCTCCGGCAACCTTGGCCTCGTGGGAGTTAGGGGGTCGACCGAATCTTTTCGGTCCTCGTTGCCCCCGTCGCCATCGTTACGCCTCACCGGGACGTCGGCTGTCCCGGTGTCTTGTTCTCCTAACGTCGGGCCTTCGGAGGCCTCGACGTGCGCTCCCTCCTGTATCGGCATTACAGGAGCTCCCGTGCCCGCCTCCGGAAGCGGGGGATGTATTATCGGACAATACCCCCCGTGTCCTTGGCGAGCACGCGGGGTCGGGTCTAGTTCGTGGGGAAAAGACGGCTCACGCGACCGCGTGTACGTAACCGTCTTTACCCTTTTTTCGAACTACCCGTGCTATCGGAGCTAACCTCCTGGCTATCGACGGCCAGGTCCTCTTCCGGTAGCCGGTCGCGTGGGTCGGGACGATTCCCCCACTGTGGCTCGGCGGCCTTGGCGAAGTACTCCGGTACTTCCGGGCCTTGACCTGCGGCGTCCGGTCGTCGCAGGATATGGGGGACGAAGCGAGTCGGCTCTCCTTCGTGACCCTTCGTGGGTAGAGGGTACGGATCCTCTACCCAGTCTTGCAGGTACATTATCGCATTTTGTACCTGTTGGGGTAACCGAGAACGGTCTCGGTCCCCTCTTTCTCCTTGTCGGGGGTACCTTGTGTCCGCCTGGCGATAGGCGGGCCGATCCCGACGATCGACTTCGTTACGACGGTACCCGCCTCCACGGGGGGCGAAGCGTGCGCCCCCACCCGTTCGGTTCGGGAAACCTTGACGCGGAGGATGGCCCTCGCCCGCCGCTTGCCGGAGGAGATTTCGCGCACCGGGGCGCGTCTCCATCTGGTAGCGGTAGTTCCTGTACGCCGTGAACAATCGTTGTTCCGGCGACAGGAACTGGCACGCGTACATGGCATGCCCGTACGTACGGCATAGCCAGCACACGTACGCGCTGCCGTCCGTTGAGGCGAAAGTCGCCGCGTGCCGCGCCTCCTCATCGGTGAGGAGGGGCACGCGAGGCGCTTCGCCTCCTGCATCTCGGCTCGATATGTCGAGCTCTGCGACCCGGGGGTCCGTACCCCTTGCCACTCTTGGAGTGGCCGCGAAGGCGGTCGCGTAACTCGATGTCGTTCCGGTCGACATCGGTGAAGGGGTTCGTGCCCCCACGGGCCCTGCTCCTTGCGTAATGAGGACAGGGTCGGCCTGCCACTCATCCTCCCCGATATAGAGGGTCGAGGCGGGCGAACTTGTCGCGGCGGACTTCGTAGTCCTGCCAGCCTTCCCTGCCGGTTTCGAATCCGGCAGAGGTAAACCGCACTGGGCGCGGTACGTTGTACCTTCCGCCGTGGCGATACGGCGGATGGTCGGAAGATCGGTCTTCTGACTGCCTGGCAGCCTTTGCACAGTTTCAGATACTGCGGCACGGGTTGCCGGTGCAAGTCCCCGCACGAAGTAGTGCAGGAGGGACTGTTCGGAGAAGACTGCCGTGAATCGAAACGCGGCAGTCTCGAGTTGGTCAGCAAACGTGCTTTCCGTCTCATGGGATTGCTGTCGCGCCGTAGCGACAGCGTCGTATGCTTCACCTAACACGTCGTCCGTGAGGTAGCGTTTTAAGAATTGATTCACGAGCCCCGGCCAGCTCACGTCGTCGTGGAGCTGGCCGGCGCGGAGGCCAGGCATCGTATAACTCGTATACAGGCGCTCCGCGTCGACCTCGAGGAAGTGCGCGAGGACTCGTACCGCAACACCTTCGGTCAGGTGTTGCGAGTTGAAGGTGATTCGGATATCCTTCAAGAACGGCAGCAGCTGGATCGGATCGGTACCGTCGAAGCTGCGCATCGTGGGACGGATCCCACGACAGCGTTGGACGTACTTCGCCATCCGTCCCGCGTCACCCGAGGTAACGAGCCTCGAGGTGTTATCCAAGCGGTACATACGATAGTCAGCAACGGCGCTGAACTCTTGGATCATCGTATGTACCGGCTCGAGCCCGGGTTCAGCGGGACCCAACGTGCCGAAGGAGGTAACCGGTAGCATACGGACGTCTACCGGACCTGGATGCTCGGCGTAACTCGCCGGCGGGTAGCCGCCCCAGCGGGGATCGAGGGAGAACAGCGGTTCTCCGGATCCGCGGGCGGCTCCTCCACGGTCCTGTTCGTCCGCGTACGATACGCGGTCCACTTGCCGCCTACTCCTGACGATAGGCGGGAAGGCTTGGGTCTCAGACGCAAAGTTCGCGTCTAT
>NW_005179055.1:0-22075 GCF_000350225.1 Chondrus crispus
TTGGGCGGCGGGTACGAGCCAAGTGTCCCCGCAGAGAGCCGCCGTGGCCCCCCTGGCGGCCGATGGAAGGCGGGAGGCAGTCGGGAGGCAGTCGGACTGGAGTCGCACGAAATCCGGCGCATTGCATTGGAGCCTGAGCGATTCCGAGATCAGTTGCAGCCCCTGCTTACAGTGCCGCTGTATCTATCCCGTCGGACTGCCCTTGACCATCCGTCAACTCGTGGTCCTCCTTCCATCTGCTCCCCACAGTTCACATCCACCGCACCCCCTCTCCTCCACGCCTCCACCTCATCTTACGTATCTTTCACCCTCGCCTACTTGCATTCCTCATTGCCCCTTTCTCTCCTCTCCTCCACACCGCCTCGCCCTCCCATATGACACCCACATAACACCCCCGCCGCAAGCACCACTAGGACATTGCATATTGTACGCTACCCTTCCACTCCGGCCCCTTTTTTGTAGTGACGGTATTGACTAATGCCGCCACAAACGTCGTCACATTACACGTAACCCTAATACTAATACTAATCCCTACAGCCGCAGACGCGCCTTCCCCTGCCCCACCCAACCTCCACACGTCCTCCCGAACACCAGCACGGCGCTTGAAATGAATCCGGCATACCCGACGGTCTTCCACATCGCTTCTGCCACTACCGCACCCAAAAGCGCCGCTAAAGGGAGCACGTCTCGCGTAACATCAGGTGCTCCATCACTTCACGATCCGAGGAAAGACGCAACATACATCGCAGGCGCAGTGCGTGCCTAGACAGTGCCGTACAATACCTTCACAGCCGTGTGTCTACAAAATACAGTAAAGCACAGTTCGCACCCTCGCGCTTTGAACAAGTTTAGGGCACGCATGTACCTCTACTGTACGGACAACATCCGACAGCCATTGATTGTGTGCAAGTCGAGACCTCAAATAAGGCCATGGTTCCAAGGCTGAATACTACAGTATATTTTAGAAATTTTGAGTGTACTTTACGAACAGTAGGGCAAACCTTCAATGTGATCTTGTCAGGAAACCACTCTTTCAGGACGTCGGCAGTTGCGGCATCCAGCTGCCCATTCCAAACTTCTCTTTTCTCTTTTGTGCCCCATTGTTTCAATACAAGAGCGTGGGCGGCAGACCTGTCGCGAAGGTATCGTGCGTGCAGAGGTACTTTAGTATCGTGATGGTTACTCTCCACGATGGAATCTCTGCAAATAACCTGGCGAGCAGCTCAATCGCTTGCTAGGCCCCAGCTTGCTCAACCTCTTCTGCGCCCTCACTATTTGCGACCTATTGTTCACAAGTCGCAGTGACATTAGTACGCACGTACGTACTTCGTCTCAAATCATGCCGCTTCCATCTGCGTCATTCGCCACCACTCTTACCTCGCCTTCTCGCACTCCCTGCTCGGAGACAGTATTGTCTTCTTGTTCTCGTTCAATCGCCGCCGTTCCATCATCCATTGCGTCTTCGTTTTCTGCACTTGCAGTGTCATGACATCCCGGCACTTTATCGCCCTGAGGCATGATAGCTTCGGCTTTTCTCTTTAGCCACCTTTCCAGTCTTGGAATCAACAGTGTTCCCGGTTTCCTCCATCTCATCCTACGTATCCCCAGCCCCATTTCATTGCGTCTTTTTCTTCTCTCTTGCATCCCGCCCTGCCCGCTCGACTGCCCGCTCCGCCATCCCATATGATCCGCATGCCGCCAACAATAGCAGCCAGTACGACGAACACGCCACCCCCTTCCACTCCACTCCCCCTTCTGCAATTAAAGACTTGATCAGCCCCTCTACATAAGTGATCACAATGTCAAACATGAGCAAGAAACAGCAAATACTCCCTAACATCCCCAGCTTCTCGTTCCCTTGTCCCAGCCTGCTGCCATACGTTCTCTCCATCGCCAGAGCGATGCTCGCTGCAAACCCGGCGCACCCAATTGCCTTCCAAATCGTTCCTCCCATTTGCAGACCGAACGAAGCCATCAGCGGGTGCGACTTCTCGCGAACCAGCAGCTGCTCCATCACTTCTGGGTCGGAAAACACCCGTAAATCAGACGATAGGATCACAAGGTGCGCAAACAGCGCGCATGCCGTCATCACGGCGTAGAACAGCGACCCGCTCTTCCCCTTGTTGCTTACTAGAAACAGCGCAAACGGTACCACAGCAACTGCTCCCGTGTGTCGGCACGCCGTACGCGCCCACCCGGTGTACTCGAGGGGGTCTAGATTGATCCCCGATTGAAGGGCAGAGAGCATCACCATCACCAGATAGAAGAATACCAACCCAAACACAGTCCATCCGCTCGCTAGGCACATCCTTCGCCCTATCGTCATTCCATTGCGCATCGTAGATTCTTCGATCCTTTCAGATCCCCCTGATCCTGTCGATCTCAATTCTGTCGTCTCGCTCTGCTGCGTCGACATGCGACTCGGAGCTGCGCACTTAGCGTCGTCTTGTACTACCTTTTTCCAAAACGAGGGCAACTTTCTTTTTCCGCATCAGAAATATTGGACAACGCCTGAAAACATGAACAACCAATTGTGTCTGCTCGAATAGACATTTTTTTCGCAACACGTGGAATCTGTGCGTACAAAAAAACGAAATTTTATCAATACTGTAGTGACGACCAGTGCGAGGGGAAAAGCGTGCATGCCCAAATCGCAACGCCTGTAGAACCTCTTGTGGACAGCTCGCACAGGTGTCAGCGCTGTCGAGGTGTCCAGAGGCACAGAGCACATGCAATTCACCATGGATGAATTGTTCATACTAGTGCCTATTTGACATTTTTTCCTCATTTGAGGATCGCACATCCTCAAATGAGGATGAACACGAAAGAGTTCCCAGCTTCCCTTAAACACAGATGCAGTCCACCTTAAGACCATCAATGCCCCTCGCACTCCACACTAAAGAAGGAACTCACAACTTTGAAGTGCTTGATGTACTCTGTTTTGCTGGTCGATGATTCCAGCAACTTCGAAACGCTCAAAGACAGGTCGAGACATCTCAATATTGAGTTCGATTGGACACGCTCCATCCTCAAATTGGCCTCAGCGCGTGCTGGTCTGCGAAAACGATTCCTGTATATTTCCGGCCGTTGTGACGAAGGTTCTGCGATTACGGTCATGCCATGAAATACAGCCGATTTGATTGTCCTGCACATTAGGCGGAGAGAGCAGCTATTGCCGTTCTTCTCGAACGGCGTGGTTTTGCGGATAAAGATTGTCACATTTCGAAATAAAATATGCAGACCTCGAGTTTACTCCAACAATGACATTGCACAACTATTTCACTGTAAGATCGACATGCTGTCACCAAACTGGCGGCTGGCATAGATACAGAATCAATGCGAAGTTGATCTCTGTGATCGGAAGACATCACGTCTTCGCTGAAACACGTAGCGTTCGCCAGAAAAAACCGAAACACCTACTGTTTCGGCAACTCCGGGCAAACCTTTACCCAAAATGCCCCCGCCCTTACTTAAATATTCACTACACCTCATCTGGGCTTGCTAAAATCCCACCGAACCACACAAATTCACAAAACACAACACCGACACCCCACCACCCATCAAGAATGCCGCAAAATACCTCCATTCCCGACCCCGCAGCTGTCCTTGACATTCTTGTAGAGCATGCCGCGCGTCGCCAAGAAGATCTGGAGAAGTATGATGACGCTCCAGCCCTTTCTGAAACCGACGAAGTTTCAGAGAGCGATTGTCCAGTTCTGCAAACTTTCTTCGAAGAAAATGGAACTCAGGCAATCATGGATATGACCAATTTTACTTTCAACGAGTTTACAGGAATTTGAAACCACCTCTCGGAGCACGTCCTGCAGCACTACAACACAGGAAGAAACAGTAAATCTCCGATAAAAGCGAAGGATCTCGTTTCTATGACATTCGCAGTTCTGAAGCACGGTGCCAAGTGGGACATGATGGCCTATTTATTTGGAATGAAAGCACCAACATTTGAGAAAAGAATTAACAAGATGATTCGCATTATTTCCGAATACGCGTATCAAAAGTTTGTTCTTCATTATTAACAACGCTACACAATGTCCAAGCTCATAACCAAGAAGAAAACATTTCGGAAATTTCAGATGTGTCGTTATGCCAGTGATGTGACGTTTCAGCAAAGTTTCCGTCCCGGTGGCTCACTTGAAGAGTCAAAGAAATTCTTCTCTGGAACGCACAAACTTTACGGCTTTAAGGTCGAAGTTTCCGTATTACTAAATGGAATTGCCATCAATTCAAGCAACCACTACCCTGGCTCCGTCTCGGACATAGAAATAATGCGAAAAATATTGGGTTTCATGTTGACGCGCTTGAAAATCAAGCGAGGAGACGGCCATCGTAGACATATGCAACGGGGCGGACGAGCACGAACATAGTTGGGCGGTGCTTCTCGATAAGGGATAAACAGGCATTGACGGAGAAATACGTGCGATACTGCCAAAAAAGAGGCCACGAGGCCGCATTTTGAGCGCGTCTGACAAGCGCCAAAATGAGAATCAAGCATCCGACCGCGTCGTGGTCAAAAAGGTTTTTGGGAGGCAGAGCACTCTTTGGTGTGTTGTGGTGCATAAATACAGGTGGTCTGAGTGTTCTTATGATATTATTTTTCGACTGACGCCTGCTTTGACAAACTTACGTATCCGGTGGCATCCAATTCGTGACGCAGACGGGAAAACGTACGACAGGTACGTTAAACGTTTGCGGAAACTGCTGTTAGGAAACGCAAAAGAGCTCAAGCTTCCTATCGCAAGCGCAGAAGGCGTGTTATAGAGCGTTGTGTGCGGGGACGCGATGAAGAGGAGAATGCTGGTCATTTGTTGGATGATGAAGACAAGGAGGAGGAGAGCGCCTGATCAACTGTAATCAAGACTCTCTCGCCCGGCCATAGACGCCCTCTCCCCCCCCCGCTGAAACGCGTATCGGCCCCAGCAAGCCAGTTCCATTCTTGCCTGCTATTATTGCAGCCACCCTGCTTCCCGCCCTTGTCAAACCCCCCCGATATCCCCGAAAGGGCCCCGGCGGCCGCGACGCAGAAACTACAGCCATTTACGTCTGAAATTATGGACGGTACCAAGCACCCGCGCGCGCGTGTTATCGCAGAATCTGTACGCCGCCCGTACCTCTGCTTTTCAGCCCGTTTCGGCCGCACTGTGTATCATAATCAGGCGGCAAGCGCCGCTCGCAGCAGGATAGGTGGCAGCATGGCATGGCATAACCTTCCGCGGGAGCCGCGCCGCCAATATATGGTATTGCGAGAAGAGTAACGATAGCAACCGATAACATCGCCTCTGGTAAATGGGATACACATTTAAACCGTGCGCCTATGTGTTTCTAAGAATGATGAGCCGGGCCTACGGCAAAGAAAAGCCTAGGCCCTGCTGTCCTCCGTGCTTTACGATGCCCTGTACGCACTGCACTGCACAGGGTCCCTTTCTGGACCGCCTCTCGCTACTGCTCCCATGTCTCACGGCCGTGAGCCGGGGCCGGGCGTGCGATTACAGACCAGCTTGAATTCCATGCGCAGCGCCGGTCTTGCGCCCGAGGAAAGTGACGGTTGTGGTGGAAGCGGGCGGCTAGCGGGAAGGGGAAGCGAGCTTAGGTGTGCAGACTTGCAGTGGGACCGGAGTTGGGTTTGTTCGGTACTGCTCTGTTGGGCAAGAGTCTCGAAAGGAAAATCTGCGGACTCTGCATTTGCGGACCAGGGAAAGGGACCGGTTTACAATCGAGGTCTTGAAGGGCATTGTGCTAAGGGCAGTGTACATACAGCAAATCTACAGTGTAGTGTCTGAGCGGTTATTGAGGTACATACGAATTTGCCAGGCTTTTGTAACTCAGAGCTCAATTACCATCATACAGTGTAAACTGGAATGAGACCGAGTCTCTGACTAAAAACCCACTTTCTTCCTCAAAACAACTCCAACCCATCAAATGTCAATGAACTGAATCGCATGCCTATAGACCGTTAAGTTTGTCATGAGAGAGATTTAATCTCCTCTATCATACATTGGTTGACAATTCAAGTAACCAATCGTAAGAGCATCTCTACTGCGAGTCTAAAATGAAATCTAATGGAATTTTTTCATTCCGAAACCTCAAACGTCACTCTACCTCTATTCTATCGAATAGATTGCCACAAATCAAGCGACTATTGGTCAAGTGATGAGAAATCACGTGCCAAAAAGGGGAAACACCCCTCATTCCCATACCGCGCAACAGTCGCAAACCGAAACCGAATTGTTCTCCTTATTCTCACCTTATCGCATAGACCGCAACATCTGACCCATCAACTTTGCGACCGTCGAACGTTTTGCAACAGCATGGGTCGCGGCAAAAGCTGGGATGTGCGTGAAAATGAAGTGCTTGCCAGAGCATGGATAGCAGCTTCTGAGGACCCCATCGCGGGGACAGATCAGACTGCGAAGCAATTTATTCAGACGGTTCGACTCCGATTCATAGAATAGGGCCCCGACTCTACCGAAGTGACCAACGGGAGATATGGGTTCAGGTCTTCCTTGAGCATCAATCAGCACTTCCCGGACCTTTCAGCCGATGTACAGAAGTTCTGTTTATCTTTTGCCAAGGTTCGTGCATCCAACCCGACTGGGGTTGGAGATTACGGCGTCAGGTCAATGGCTGTGGCTGTGCATATGGGCGAAACTACGTCTATGGACTACTCGTACAAAGAATTTGATAAGGAAAGCTGGCTTTCTTACAGGGCTTACAATGTGCTCAAGCATCATCCCAAGTGGGGTGCAGTACCAGACGTACAACTGGATGACACATCTCCTATGGTATCATCAGCCACAGATGACATCCATTCAGACGTTTTGGACACGCCTTCGTCGGAGCATGAGACCCAGGAGAAACTGCGGCGCAGAACAGACAGATTTATGGGAGGCTCTCGAGCCTCAAAGATTGCTCGTCAAGAAGAGCTCCGGACGCAGGCGGTACGGTTGATGGCTGAATCCATGAAGCGCAAATCTGATATGATGGAGGAGAGAAATGCCATCGAGATTTTTTCACGACCGGAAGCAATGGGCCTGTCTGAAACGGTTCAATTTTTTGCAGCAGTAAGAGCAACACATCTAGCTGCGGCCATCAAAAAATCCAGAGTTGCCTCGGCAGAAGCCGCAGATGCGGCTGCAGACAGGACCGGCGCAGACCAAGTCACACAACCGGCAGCCAATAGTGTGGAAGCTCCTGCATCTCACACGAGTACTGCGGCCCCCGCTGGAACCATACCAACCGCCGGAGACCCCGGCCTATGTCCCAATCGTAGTTGAGAGTACCGAAAACGCCTTTCAAGCAAACATGTGCGACCAGCTCGAGCACGAGGTCGTCGAGTGTTTTTTAAAACGGTACCATCTCTCTGTCCTGTACTCTCACCGCCTTCACCACAATAATTGACGTAAAAGATGCCAACGCGATCGGCCCTGCCGCACATATAGTGAGCACCCGAAATCAGCAGTTCGCGACTCTGCGCGCGCGGCGCACGACGCCTGTGGCCATTGCGGGGACTACAAAAGCCTGTGCATTGGACTTGGTTGGGCCAGGTGCTTGAGAGGTCGAGGAGGCGCAAGAGAAAGGGATCGAATGCCACGTGATGACGGAGGTACCGCGTGAGGTAGAGGGTCACGTGGACTTGAAGGCGAGGGAGGAGGTGTGGCGGGAAATGAAAATACGTCGACGGTTAAAGGAGATAGTGAGCGGGAGCCCGTGTGGGTGGCCTACGAGCGCCGTGGCAGCGACGAGTGGGCGCAGAAGTGCGCCGAGGGCGGCGTCAGCACAGTGATGGTCGTTCCCGTCCGCGGCGGCGGAGGAAGGGTCGTCGCAGTGTGGCACGCAGATGATGAGATGCTGAGGTTTGCGGGCGGGTGAAGCCGTACGCAGAACGTACGCCACACCCTCGAAGAAAGCCCTCTCAAGTTGCATTAACTACGCAGCCTCGCTGAGTCATCAAATTCGTTTGGGTTGTCAAAAGCCTCTCTGGTCACAAGGGAGCGAAGCATAGGTCACGGAGCCAATATTCGCGTCCGTCGCCAATGACCCGCGCCATGTGCATGCGCCATGCGCCATAGCTCGTTTATAATGCAGCCGTGCACATCTGCAGAACATGCATCATACAATAAGCGATACACACCTTTCCATCAACAGCACTTGACATAACAAAACATTTCTTAACATAACACAACACAACCCACCCCCTCCCCACCCCACGACCCTCCCTCACCCTCACCCCCTGCCTCTATTACCCTTATATGATTGCTCCCCCGAGTCCTCAACATCCTTCAACCCCAGTCATGAAGCTCCCCGACCTGGACCTGCAAGCCCTCTTCCTTGACCTCGACGGCACGTAAGTTCTCCTCGTCTCCCGCCCTTGCATCCCCAACTTTCCCCCAGCATCTGCTAACACCCTTCGTAGTTGCGTCAACTCGGACCACATCCATATACAAGGACAAGGTTCCCGGCACTCGCCAAGCCGTACCCCATCTTAAAATTGCGCTGCCCATGCTACCTCTCTGGGTTCATGTTGAGCACCTCGTCCCTGGCGGTGACGCCCTCTTCAAGCCTCTCCTGCTGTGCGGCGGAGGGGGCCAGCTCGAGCGCGAACCTGTGGACGACGCCGTCGGACGAGCAGCTGAAGATGTGGTCGCCCGCGGGGCCGAAGGCGAAGGCGGTGACGTTACAGTGGTGGACGTAGGCGGCGCTGGGGGTGGCGGCCGGCAGGGCACAGCCAGGCGGGTCACCGGGGCGGACGTTGCCGACGGCCCACACGCGCACGATGCTGGCGTTGTCGCCTGTCACGAAGTAGGCGCCGGCTGGGTGCCACTCGGCGGCCGTGATGCAATTCCGGTTGGCGCGGCACACGCAGCGCGCGGGGAGGCGGGGTCGGCAGGGCAGTTTGGTTGGCGGGCGTGGTGGAGGAGGTGTGAGGCGGGGCGTAGGTGTCCGTGCCGCGAACTCTGTCGTTGCGCCCATCATCCTGGAGGATATGGACGTCTACACGAAGTGATGCTCCAAGAAGTAACAAGGTTCGCCGTTTATCACATGTTCCCCTGTCGTTTCCAGAAGTGTTGAAGTAGATCCTACTGAAGAGAGAAGTGCTCAATACGTGAGGTAATGCGAGTTTCTCTCGACGATACCAGGGATGCCTACATTCCCTGCGGTATCGAGCCTGTAATCAGTCGTTCTGTAGCAGACCGTGACTCCCACTGAAATGCCTGGCCACCAGCGAACATCTCACGAGCATCTTCAAAGAACTGTAAAGACGACATTAAACTTTGGTATCCTTCGCGACGGTGTTCTACTGTCATGTTGTGCATTATTATACAAGTCTTCATGACATTCGAAATGTCTTGTCGCGACGACAGACGTGCTGGTTGGGAGAGAATGTGAAAACGCGCCATGAGGACACCGAACGCACGCTCTATGTCCTTCCGTACCGCCTCTTGCGCCTTGGCAAATGTTTTTTCCTTGCCGTTATTGTGCTCTTTCACGCTCTTGATAAAGATTGCCCAATTTGGGTATATACCATCAGCCAAGTAGTACGGCAGTGTACGCTGCCGGCCATTAATTGTGTATGGAAATGAAGGGGGAAACTCGGCAGCCATTATTCGCGCCATTTTACGCGAGTGCTGGGCCACGTTGATGTCATTCAAGCTGCCGGGGCTGCCAAAAAAAGCATGCCATATCCATGACACTCCGTCGCATATAGCTTCAAGCACAGTAGTTGGCTTTTTCCCCTTGAACTGCCCCGCCCACGCAATGGGGCAGTTTTCCACTCCCAGTGCTGGCAATCGATCGACCCAACGCATCCAGGAAAGCCACGCGGGGCATTGATCGCTAGAATTCGTCCCAAGTCCTCCTCGGTTGGCCCTCGAAGATACTCCGCAGCGAACTTCTCAATAACAAGTTCACAGAAGTCTTCATAGAGAGCATTACAGAATCCTCGCTCATGTGTAGATATTCGTCAAGGGCATCCGCCGCGACACCATATCCTATCATGCGGATTGCGGCCACAACTCTTTGGAGTGGGTGAATACCAGGCTTGTTGAGTGCATCAGTCCTACGTACAAAAATGCCTTCGCCGTTGATTGAAGTAAACAATATATCAAATAGTACGCGAGGCATCCGAACGCGACGCTCGAATGATTCGTTTCCATAGCGCGGCGACACGCAAAAATTGTCTTTGAGAAGGCGATTCATCGCGGCATAAAGTCCCGCTTGATATTTTGCCGCTTACCGGGCTGGGCCCCTGAACGCTTGGCGATGCTAGCCTGCATTTCACAGCCTGCAAGTATGCCTGTTGCTGCGAGGTAGGAAAAGTTGTCCTCGTCACTGGTCCACTGACAAGGACAACTTGTGTTCTCTTCCTCACGAGACGACTTCTGGAGTCGTCTCGTGAGGAAGAGAACATAATTGGAACTGGTGACACGATGGGGACATGTGAATAGATTTGGGGTGTGCGGTAGGGTTGAGGCTCTTCTGATAACGGAAGGTGTCTATCCGTTAAATGGCCCATTAGATCTACCTATTAAAACTACGCACTTGGCAAAAAAAGTCCCAATAGATTTCAAAATAGACGTTTGCGGAAGAGATGCTCTAAAGGGGAGGTAGCGGTTTTCACAACACCAACACCGAAGATTCACCCTCAGCAGTGTCGCAGCTGCATCCACCGATGCGAAATGGCTATCCGCACGAGTAATTCGCTCGTGGCGTTCCAGCGTCCCGCCAGCTCCACCAATATATTGGTATCGTGCTTGCGCTCATCCGAAGAGATACGTGCAGTCTCTGCTGCTGTCACCACGAGTTTCAAACCCAGCAGGAATCCCAAACTATCGCAAGCAATGTTCTGAATCTCCATGCCATTCTCTGGTTTCCGGTCAAGCACAACGTGGTGGGGAGATCCAACGCTTATCCAGCTTCCCCCTAAACCGTGCCACCGTGACATATATTCATCAATTTACAGGTGTTCCGATGGAAATACATTCGACTGCCTATGCGCGTTAAATACATCTAAAAGTCATCACACAGTTGCCAAA
This sequence comes from Chondrus crispus, assembly GCF_000350225.1. Classification (NCBI taxonomy): domain Eukaryota; phylum Rhodophyta; class Florideophyceae; order Gigartinales; family Gigartinaceae; genus Chondrus; species Chondrus crispus. The sequence continues at coordinate 11,049 of NW_005179055.1, forward strand.
GGTGCCGTTCTTCCGCATTAAGTCCGGACGGTGCTGTTATTTTCCGCTTTCTAAATCGAATGCAGCTTTGTAACAATTCTAATCTTGTGTGCGTTACAGCCTTTCCAAAATTATATGACGGTAAATATTCTCACCCAGATTCACGGCCCCACAAATCACGTCCATTACCGAACTGTACTCTCGTCATGAGAACTAACATTCAAAAGCATTTCTCCAGTTGTAGTTGGTGAACTGTTGCAATCCAACAAATTGTCGTTTTTGAGTTCGACAATAGGTGCAAAATGGGTCACTGGCATCATAGCCATCAAATAGTCCATAGCATCAAATGTATTCGGTTCTGCGCCTTTCTGAATAAATGTGCCGTCCAGGCACTGTACCTCACACTCTAATCATGCTACGGGTCCATTCAGTGCGGTGTGTAGTATAACGACCGACGCACGCGGAGGTTAAGAATCTGACGGCCGTCACGGTGTGCTTGTGGGCGGCCGTGCGCGCGCGTGTACCGATCGGTCGTGGTATGGCGCGCGTGTACAGTAGCACACACGTCGTCCGTGCGGTAGTCTATGGGTATTACTCGTGAACAGTAGCACGCGTGTGGTCCGTGCGGTAGTTGGTAGCTATTACCTGTGAACGGCAGTACACACGTGTAGTGGCAGCATCTGCGCGGTAATTAGTAATTCTGGCGCTAACATTTTAATTGTGTACAGTACCCGGCACGCACTAGGCGGCAGGTACTGTACTGGTACAGGTGTGCGAGGCGTCCCTCTGAGGGGTTAAGACCTGACACCCGTCCCCACCAGTAAACTGGGGCAAGCTCGCCCCCGTCCCTGTCGCGCCTGTAGACGAGCTTTCGGTAAGTTTATCGCGCGCTGGCTTCTAACCCATTACCGATCGCCTCCGTATACGCCCCACGGAGCGACTGCGCGTAACCGGCAAGTGAGCCACTCTCTTTTCGCGAGTTCGTCCGTACAGGTTTAATTACCGCGCCGCGCGTCCGTGTCGCGTGGTCCCTCGGTGAAGCCTCCGACTCTCACCCAACCCAGGGACGAGAGGAGTTATCCCACACGGTGCTGTTTGATGAAAGCTTCTATATCGGGTTGTCGGCGAGTATGGTATCTTCTGCTAAGTTCCGGGGCTTTACGAGTGGAACTCTGACGTGGATTGCAGACTCGAGGCCTTTTATCCCACCCGGCAGTTGGGCTTCATGGGTGGTTGGAGTATCATTTCCAGCACTCACTGGAGTGTTCGAAGGTTTTTGGTTCTGTAGGCAACGTAAAGTTGCATCTGATGAGGGGGTCCGATTTTCCTCTTCAAACAGACAGTCAACTACATAAAGGGGACCTTCTTCAGGATTGGCCGGCTGTCTAGACACGTCCTGGGGCGTTTCTGACTTTACAAAACGCTGGGGAAGTGTTGTAGTCTTTGCTTCAGTATTAACAACAAATGCGCACCCAAGACACCGGTAGGTTCGGTTTTGATAAGTTTGGAGTGCACATCCAAGACAATCCCGTCAAGATAGGTGATAGTGTACTGCGTTCCGGAGAATTTCTTTGCTGTTCTATTGCTAAGAACTCGAGACTCCAGGGCTGTCGTGCACTGAGGGGGAACGGTGGGAACCCCCTCGGCAGAGCGCGCGCGTTCGGGGGCGCGTTGGGGGTGATGTCGGGAGGTCACCCGTACGGGGCCGGTACGGGGCCGGGCGCGAAGCGCAGTAGGGAATTAGAGGGGTGAAAGGGGAATGGAGGACACGCCCTGGAGGGGCGGAGCGGTAGGGACAGGGTGGCGTGCACGCTACAGTAGGGGAGCAGGGGACGCGCGCGGTAGAGGTAGATGGGAGTCGGGGACGTAGATAGCTCGCGTGGTACCGTCGTGGGACGGGAACCGGCGCGAGGCTACGACTCCGATTCCAGAAACTAAGGTTGTAGACCGAAGGCTTCGTGAGGTTTTACTTATGGTCTGACGTCGGCTATATACTAGCCGACGTCGGAGCTATAATTAATTAAACTAAAAACACTAAATTAAACAGCGGCGGTGACCGGAGTAAACCCTCCTCGTTAGGAGGTATGACACCTATTACAAGTGGGTATTGACACTCGTACGAGGGGGCCTTGAGGCCTGGTTAGACGTGGGGACTGGTACACGTGGGCACCGGAGAAAGAGTCGCGCTGGCCGGGGACAAGTGTCCTGAGCAAATGATGAGGTGAGTCAGTGCACTACAAGGGCATGGGCCATTGGCCCCGAGAGAGGCAAATATCCGCGGGCATAGTGGCGGCGTTAGTTTGATGGGGACGAGGGACGGAAACTCCGGTACCACAACACTCTTGACCTGTTGACCACGTGCTCCGAGGCTTGTCAAGGTCGGTTGCATAGAACTACTTGACGTCGCGTGGTACCCATCGATGGTAGTTCTACAGTGCTTGGACCTAACTTTCACACCACTCGCGTTCTCGTTCGCGAAAGTTGAGGCTCGCTTTGAAGGCGAGTGCCAAGTAGTGGTTAATGACGCTGTGCCATGGACCTTGATATCTAGAGTGATTACGGAGAGATGGCTAAGAGAAGGGACCCTGAGAAGTTTCCAATGCGCTTGACGAATATCTCAACAGGAGACTATGGCCTTGAAATGTTTACAGTAGGCATTGGGAGGCTTGTATGAAGAAACTAGTGAGCGACTTGTGATTGGGCGAGCTTGCTCGAGGGTGGGAGGTGGGAACCAAGCGACGACTTGGGGAGCAAGAGTAGCGGGGAAGAGCCAGAGTCGGAGCCCTATAAAGGCTGTCCATGCGAGCATTCATCGGCTTAAGCGGGTCCTTCTAGCGATGTGTTGCGTGTTAACCCAGAAGTGAATGATTCCGGACGGACACGAAATTCCTGAACACGAAATTTAAAGGACACGAAATTCAAAGAACTGACACGAAGTTCACGGACACGCATTTCAAATGCAGAGGTGTAAGGTACTTGTCACGTTACCGAGAGTCACAGCTACCCATGAATGCACCATGGAGCCCCTTTTCGAATTCATTGATCATATTTTTATGATTACTCATGAACCAGAGGTATGGAAGAGGCCAAAGGCATCACGAGGCTTCGGGAACCTCACAGAGGTGGCCGAAGAAAAAGCGGGAAGCCGAAGTTGGTTTGACCCGAGGGTTTAAGTAATGCTCCTCAACCGTCGTGGAGTTGGGCGCCCAATCGCCTCATACCCTGATGGTGTAAACCGGAATGCGAAGCGCGGCACACTCGGAGGCGGCACCCATGCGAAGCGAATGCGAAGTCCAGTGTACTTGCGGCAGGGGGGAAGATTCGGAGGCGGCTGAGGCAGGCCTGGAGGAACACAGTAATGAGGCCCGAGGAAGGTTTGAAGCGGTGACTCGCAGAAGGGAGAGACCACTAGTAGGCTGCACCTAAAATGAGGGAGCCTGGTGGACCGCTACACTGGAGCGTCCGGTAGAATAGTCCGGAACGGTAGGAAGCACTGGACAAGGAAGGTACACCGCACTGGACACGCGCAGTCCTACTGGGGTGTAGAGCAGTAAGACTGGCACGAGGCTACTACCGAGAATTCAAAGACTTAAGAAAGGAACCCAAAAGGCTTCGTGCCTCCTTTACTTAGGGTGGAGCGTCGACTATATAGTAGTCGATGTCGTAATAATAATTAAATAGAATACGGTAATAAATACCGGCGTACCGGTATAGACGCTGTACAGTACGCATAACCCCTCATTATAGGGTTATGGTACCCGAGTACACATGAGGATCGACAAGTATACACGAGGGAGTTTCGACTGTCGGTGCTCTCACAGGGTTAACACCCGGCCATGTCTGTGGGATACTTACACGAATACACATGGCATATCCACAAGAATACACGTGGTATGCACAAGTGATACGCACTGATCGAGGGTGGCATCCCGCCCGTGCCTCGCGATTGATGGAGGCTTATCAGAGCACTACAACAAGTTGTAGTTATTCTCTTTCCATGCTTTCATCAAATGTCGCCAAGAAATGTGCTTGCACATATTATGACATCCATGTGTGTGAAATATGACAGGCATTCTGTCATAGCGCGGAAAACCGGGACCATCTCGTGAGTTCATGCAGCATGAAGGGGGCGTATTTGGCTTTGAACACATGACTACATGCCTCACAAGCGTTTTGTACCCCACACTTCGTACCTTCGCCTCCATTTGGTGCGGAAAAGAGGTCCATTTCAGGTTCTCCGGATGAGGAAATTTGAGTTTGAACTCCGTTGTGTGCAGCCTTGTGACCATCACCATTTTCACTCCCGTCTTCCTCATTATCCCCTCGTTTGTCATTTCGTATTGCTTACCCTTCAGTTTCGGTAGCGATAGGGTTGGGGTCCACATTACCGTTCGCGTTGGGCGCAGGATTATCAGAGGAAACGGCCATGCGTGGTTCACCAGTCATGCCGTGACAGTCTGGTGGCAAATAGAAGTGACAAAGAAGCTCGCCCCCTTCTTTCAAGGTGCCAGAACTTGACGGGGAGGGATTGGCGCGATTGGAACGTTCTTCGATGTACTCTAGAGAATTTCTGCAAGGTAGTGAGTATCTTTGTCGGCAAGGTCTTCAACGATATCAAAAAAATTGGGTGGAGGTCCCATCCCCCTTGCTCCGTTTCCAGAAGAGTATGTCCAGTTCGGACCGTCATTGGCGGATCGCCGATATGGAACTGGGAAGAACTAGATGTGCTTGAAGTGTTTTGTTCTCCATTAGAGTTTTTTGCATAATATTACGACTACTCCAACATCTTCGGTCTCCAAATCACCGCTCCCCGTCATTCCATCATCGCTTTCGTTGGAATCTTCATCGGGAGCGAGCGGCTGCATTTCATCACCAGTGTCATCTTCGTCGAGAACCGGTGTCACGGATGCCGCCAAGGGGTCCCTCTCAATATTCTTTCAACGAGATGTATTCGATCAAATGGTGATGACGTACTCCTCAGAATCCGAAACCCAAGAGGATTCATCGGACTCCCTGGTGTCGTATAACTCTCTTTCGACACCGGAAGTGAATTTCTTGCTATCAGTACCTGCATTTACGACATAGGTACTTGTATCGGTCATATTCAAAGTCAAGATACACGGTCCTGTCTTGGAACGAATCCTTTACCATTTTCCGTCGAAGATCAAGCCAAGAAACCAAAGTTTGAAACGTCTAGCACCCAACGATGAGATCAAAAGGCGTATTGCGCACAACAAAAAAGTCAACTTGGACGATCAAGTCGGAAAGCGAGACAGGAACTTTTGGGACAGTCCCGGTACACCGTGAAGTTTCACCTTCGGCGACAGTGATTTGTGGAGATGTGGCAGACGGGGTCGGAGAGAGTTCGTCTGAGAGCCCAACTAGATATCAAGTTGGGAATTGCCCCGGAATCTAGAAGTGCCTGCGCCTCTTTGGAGTGGACCGTGACGGGAACAAGCTTGAGTCGACTGGAGAAACTGGTGTCCGCTTCCGTTTCAATCGTTGTCTTCCTTGTTTCCCAACGGAACCACGTCTGCATTTTCTTCTTCGCGTCATCATCGTCACCTCGAACCAACTGGACGATTTTGATACCGGAAGGGGCTCTGGTGAGTTCGATGAGAAGCCTGTACCTCCGTACAAAGCTGCAGAGCCTAGCCATTTCGTTAGATTTGGGAGCAGCCTTCTTCTTCTTGGTCCTGACGTTCTTCGGCGCGCACGAATCAAAACTCCTGGAGGTGACTGGCGAAGCGGGGGCATGGATCTCATCGCATCGACCATCGAAGAAGTCCGTCGCGGGGCAACGGATCAGTGATGCTCATTTGGCAGTGGCTCTCCCTGAGAATTTCGTTTCAAGGCAGCCACAACTTCTGGTTTGGGCGATGCAACCTCCTCTCTGACAACCAGAGAATGTGCATCGGCACTCTCACTTTCTTCATTTTCACTTCCAGCTGATTCTTCCTTTATTCATTTTCCCTTGAAACTTTAGCTTTCGCCAAACAGGCGGGTTCAGTGTATTGAAATGCGCCTGTCAAGCAGAGACCGAGGTCTGGTGGTCCTGTAAAAACAACAAAAACAACAACTGCCGACGGCACAGCGCTACGGAGTGCCCGACTCTCCCTTCTCTGTTTAAACGAGCTTGCGACTCGTAGGAGCTCAGATCCCTGATAAGGGGGGCACAGAGAAACAGCTCGGCCCGGGATCGATGTGGTAGAGAGTTGCGAAAATAATTGCTCGACGAGTGTGGGGAGGGGCGTGTACGTAGGGTACCCCGGTTCCACTGGGTTGCAAGGCCAATGCTCGTTGAGCGTCTTCGACACCTCGTAACACGATAAGGCCTTCGACGGAGGCGTCGCAACGCAACCCGACGGGATGAAATGAAAGTAGCAGCGCTAACCAGCTGTGCCGCCCGATGGCTCGAAACACCTTCACCGGTTCGGTCGCAACCGAGGCCGATGGCACCAACACTGACTTATACGCACGTAAAGCCCTTCGAGGGAGACGTCGTTGCAGTAGTCTCCGTCAGAAAATAGGTGACAGTAGCAGCGCTACGTCAACGTGTCGCCCGATGGCAAAGAAACCTACACCGGCTCGGTCGCAACCAATACCGATGGTACCAACACAAGATCAGGGAAATAGGTAGAATTAGAGATAGAAAAGGATAGTGAAATAAAGGAAAAGGAAAGGGAACCCCCAAGCGCAAAGGTTAAAGTAATCTGTTGTAGAAGGGAATGTCTTGCAAAAGACGGACTTCGACCAAGGCGATATCAGACTCTGGCAACTCCGGTTACCTTTGCTGACTTGGTCGTCAGCGGGCTAAGGTATATGTCGCCCGCCGGAGCCACTACAGTAGCTCGCGGCGCTAGATCCTAGATCTAATAAAATGTCAGCAAAATTGATGCTAACTAATTAACTAAATAAAATAATTAATTAAAAATTAAAACTGTGCAATTTTTCACACGTGTGTCCCCCAACCCGGACTAATTGTTATATCCAATTATTTTCCTTTCACTTCACCGCCCTGTAAACCCCCATATTGCACTACAGGGAGGTGAGGGGTTTGGATAGGCCGTTGTGATAAATGCGTGCTGCCTGTGGTGTGCCATAAATATTGCGCATGAGGAGTCCCGCTTTGCATGGATGTTTGTAGGTCCCATCGAGTCCGGGTGTTTTTGATGTAAATCAGTCTGCAGACCGATCAAAACATGTTTTGAGGGGATTTGTTGTGGACATTGGCCAAGCTAATGTCCATGTGTTCCAGTGACCCTTTCGTGAAGCTGCAATGGCGAGGAGTAGTCGTACTGTGGTCTTGTCCGCCATATAGGTGGTCACTTGTTCTGGATCGTAGTGTGTCCCTGGGGTCATGCGGTCGCCTCTGGCTGCGCACCGCGCTTTGCGATCGGTGACTGTTCCGGTCTCGTCCCTTTTGTATCCGAATGTCATGGTGAGGGGGAATTAATTTATCATATGGGGATACTAGACCAACAGCTCCGCACGAATATGCGTGGGGAGCTGTTGGTCTAGTATTCATTTGATGGTTCCTGTGGTACCGTCGATCCTCCGGTGCGGATCGAGGTACGGACTCGGGTTCTGTAGCCCGAGTCTCTCCGGGGAGACCAGTCCCGTGCAGGGACAGCGCAGTAGAAACACTGCAAGAGCATAGACCGGGAAAGCTGTGGTAGAGGGCAGAGAAGAGGAAAAGGCAAAGAAGGGTAGATAGCCGTCAGGATAGCGAACCTGGGAAATAGGGACAGCTGTAGGGATAGCCAATCCTGTCAGAAAGGGGAAGAGGAAAGGAATCGCGCAATATGACACGCGTACGTACGACCCGAAGGAAGGAAGCAACCTAAAAGGGGGACCCCTGGGTGTGGGGACGTACCAGAGACTCGTCCTAGTAGCTCCAAGATCCAGAGGTCCGGGGGTCATTGCTTGCTTTACGAAGGGGGAGGTGGCACCGGCGGGTTGGGTAAAGTACCGCCGGTGACACTGTTCTATAATTACAGTTTGACTACTGTAAGGATGTGCTTACAGCCACTACTCTCGGATTGGATCAGCGACACGGTTGGATCCAGAACCAGATCCGAGTATGCCACCTGTACACCTCTAACACCCTACCGCTGCCATATGTATTGTACCACAGTTCCCGTTTCGTTTAGATAGTCGAGCTCTTGTAGTATAACCCCCTGGGACGAGATTTAGATTAGATTAGCTACTGTAGAGCCCGACCTCTACAGTACGACGCGCACGAGCGCGCGTGCTGTCAGAACCGAATGCTGACAGCCCTACAGTACGCGCGACCCGCATCCACTACTGTAGCCGACTACAGTAGCACTACAGTCCAGTACGTACTGTACTGTAGTATGATAGGACTTAATTGTACATTAAATACGCGAGCGGACCGACAGCGGACTGGGGAGGACGAGCAGGGGCCTGTCCAGAACCTACGCCTCTGGTCAAGCTCGCCCCGCTTATCCTAGAACGGGTTCCAACTAGCCCGTATCTAGTTAGGGACCGAGCGGGCAGAGCGCGGGCGAGCACGCGGGCGAGCCTAGATCCGCCTCCGCCCGTCAGCGCTGGTTTGTCACCCAGCGCTGCTCCGGGGCGTCGAGGCGTAGATCGGCCCGCCCGTGCGCCCGTCCCCGTCCGACCCCGCTCTACCACCAAGCTACCCGGGCCCGCTTCCCGGTTCCGTTAGCTGGGGTTACTTCCGGCTTTCCTGCTGATCGGGTCTACGTCGAACTGTGCATACACCCCGTCTCCGTTGGGGTGTTTATGCTACAGCTCTGCGTCGTGTGCCTGTTCCCAATCGGAGGCATCGGGGTAGTTGCATGCTTCTTACCGGGTGCGAGGGTCAGGGATGGTGAGTTGTGGTTTGAGTGTAGTGCAATATGGGGCTCTACAGGGGGGTGGAAAGAAAGGAAAATAATTGGATATGACAAGTGGTCCGGGGTGGGGGACACACGTGTGAATAATTGTACAGTTATATTTTTTAATTATTTAATTTTATTTAGTTAATTTGTTAGCATTAATTTGGCTAACATTAGATTTGATTTAGGATCTAGCGCCGCGAGCTACTGTGGTGGCTCCGGCCGGGCGATATATACCTTAGCCCTCTGACCCACGAGTCAGTAAAGGTAACCCGAGTTGCCAGAGTCTGATATCGCCTTGGTCGAAGTCCGTCTTCTATAAGAAACGCCGTTCAGATTACGTTATCCTTTGCGCTTGGGGGTTCCCTTTCCTTTTCCTTTATTTCACTATCCTTTTCTATCTCTAATTCTACCTATTTCCCTTATCTTGTGTTGGTACCATCGGTATTGGTTGTGACCGAACCGGTGTAGGTGTCTTTGCCATCGGGCGACACGTTGTCGTAGCGCTGCAACTGTCACCTATTTTCCGACGGAGACTGTTGCAACAACGTCTCCCTCGAAGAGCTTTGTCGTGTGTACAAGCCATTGTTGGTGCCATCGGCCTCGGTTGCGACCGAACCGGTGAAGGTGTTTCGAGCCATCGGGCGGCACATTGGTGTAGCGCTGCTACTTTCATTTCATCTCGTCAGGTTGCGTTGCGACGCCCCCGACGAAGGCCTTGTGGCGTTACAAGGTGTCAAAGACGCTCAACGAGCATTGGCCTTACAAACCAGTGGAACCGGGGTACCCTACGTACACGCCCCTCCCCACACTCGTCGAGCAATTCTTTTCGCAAGTCTCTACCACACCGATCCCGGGCCGGGCTATTGCTCTGTGCCCCATATCAGAGATCCGAGCTACTACGAGTCGCAAGCTCGTTCAAACATAGAAGGGAGAGTCGGACGCTCCGTAGCGCTGTGCCGTCGGCAGTTGTCGCTTTCGTTCTTTTTGCTGGTTTTGTTGTTGTTGTTGGACCATCAGCCCTCGGTCTCTGCCTGACAGGCGTATTGCACTACATCGAGTCCGCGTGGGAACGCTTTTGTGGTACGTGGGACTTCTGTGGTGTGGATTGCAGGGTAGTGGGTTTTGTTAAAAGGGAGAAAGTCTTGTGTGCGGGTAATGTGGTATTTGTGAGAGTGTGTGTCTTGGACAGTGATTGATTGGGGGCTGTTGGCGAACATGTATCGTACTGTGCGGCTGTTTGGCTCCAGTTTGCGTTTGATTCCGTAGACGGGTATCGTGCCTAGCTGTCCGAAGATGAGAATTTGTTTGGGTTTCACTTTCTGGTTGTGCCAGAGTGTGTGTGGGGCATGTCCGGTGGCTCTGTGGGGAATGATGTTGTCTTTGTATGCGGAATCCCGTACTGTATATTCCCAGTACGCGTCGGAGAGGTTTGCGTGGTATGGATTGGCTCTGGTTGCGTTCATGAGAGTTTAATTAAATCTCTCCGCAATGGAGTTCTCCTGGGGCTAGTGGGGGGCGTTCTTTTCGTACTGGATGCCGAGGGAGGCGTATGTTTGTAGAGCGTGGTTGGATTTAAATTCGCGTGCGTTGTCGGTGCGGTATATCCGTGGAAGACGGTTACGTTGTTTCAGCAGAGTAAAGAATTGAGGCATGACGATGACCACTTCTGTCCTTGATTTGAGGAAATATAGCATGACTTATCTGGAGGCCGCGTCGATGTACGTGAGGAAGTGGAAGTTGCCGTGGTTGGATCGGGGGTTGATCGGCCAGCATGTATCGGAGCTGAGGTATTCGCCCGTATCGTAGTGGTGTTGTGTGGGTGAATGGCGTGCCGGGCGTTGCTTTGCATGTGCGCAGGCTGAGCATGAGAGTCGGGTGTTGTATGATGCGAACGTTGCTGGTAGGCCGTGTATCGTTTTGGATTTGGCGATATTTTGGATGGTGCGAAGGGGGGCATGGTTGAGCTTGAGATGCCAATGGTGTATCATTTTGTCATGCCTTACAGGGGATCGGGGGTATGTGCGTGCAGCTCTTGCTCGTGGGTCACGGGGTAACGTCCATGAATATGGATGGTAGGGTTCCACGGGGCTGTGCCGATGATGGTGCCTCGGGAGTTTTTATCAAAGAGGCATGCGGCTTGTGGTGTGAAGAGGAAGTTGCCGTGGGTCTTTGTGATTGATT
>NW_005179055.1:22175-23430 GCF_000350225.1 Chondrus crispus
CGTCTTCGTCCGGCGTGTGTGCATTGCAGGATTTGGTTAGTGGCAGCTTTGGTTTTGTGTCGGACGAGTCGGGATTTTTGGAGTGAGGAGAGGTATGTCATATGGGAGGGGAGTGCGACCGAATCCAGGATGTACGTACAGTGGTCTTCATGTGGAGTGTGGCTTGTCATATCGTCTATCTCCATTCCTGTGTCTCTGGCGTAGTCGAAGTGTCCTTCAAGCGACAAAGCGAACCGCGCGCGCAGCACAAGTTGTGCTTCGCGCGCGGTTTGGTATGGCTTGTATCGGGGGGGGAGACATGTGGTCCGGTGACAGGGGTGTGCAGGGTGTTGGCACTGAAGGTCACTGTGTCTAGGGCGGGCAACACCTCCAGAAATGTGAAAGCGGCATGAGTTTTTCTGAATGGATAGGTTCCAGCGTCGGCGGCGGCTGTACCACTGGGGGCCTGGGTTGTATTTCTGCTTAAATTTGAGCCTCCTACCTAGCCGTGCATGTTGGGCGGTCGAGGTAATGTAGATTGTCTGTATAAGTGCAAGCAGTTGAACTTGTGCACGAAGTCTTTCGTGTCTTTGGGATCTAGGGCGATGAGTTGGATACCGATTCTGGCGGTGGCTGGGTTGAATCGCAGTTCGTCGATGAGGAACTCAACGGTTCGTTTGGGGTCTGCGATTTCTGGGAACCGGGCTGCTATCATCTTCGTCCGGATTTGTCGTGAGCGGTGATGTACTGTTCCAGTGTCATGTCTGGGAGGCAGTGTGTCTGCTCTGCGAGTTGCTTCAAATATTTGTGATCTGAGGCATTGGTGGTTAGTGTCCAGGTGGGATGTGACCGCCTGGATCAGATCTTAGGGGGTTGAATTGCTGGTTGAAGTCAAAAGGATGTTGGCTATATGGGGGGTACAGACATGATTAATTTCCCCAGTAGATAATTCTTGTGTGTGTGGAACGTCCGTAGTTCGGTCGTGTCCTGTGGAGGAATAGGTTTGCTTGTGATGTGTTCTATGACGTTGATGGTGTTTGTCGTGTGTCGCTGCTCTGATTGCGACCATCCAAGGTCCATAGTTGGTGGGGTCGAGCCGTGGTATGTCTGGGCGTTTGTCCATGGTGCTATTGTCGTTGTGTGTGTTGAAGTGTTTTGGTGTGCTTTTGTTGCTTGTCGTGTTGTTTGGCTTGTTGTTGTTTGTTGTGTTGCTTGTCTTAGTGCTAATTGTGTGTTCTGTCGTGTTGTTTGTCGAAATTGGCTGATCTGTTGGTGG
>NW_005179055.1:23530-136388 GCF_000350225.1 Chondrus crispus
GGGGTGAGTGAGATTTAGCCTGGGGCTCCTCCGCGTTGGGAGGGATCGGTTCGTTCTTGTCGTGGTGGAGTGTGTTGTTAATCGTCGGATGAGGTTGGTGAATTATGCAAGGTAGCGGAAGGTGCCCATAACCTCTGTGAACTAGAAACCGATGACTACCTCGTTTACTTGTCGTCGCTCGTTGGTTAAGTCTGTCCTCTGAGGGACAGACTGTCCTGTGCGGTCTGGCAGGAGGCATGCGGACGGCGGGACGCCCTACGACACTTGTCTTTATCCACCTGTACACACACGCGTCTTGTACTGTCTGCTAGGCGGAACAGCCTCGCTATTTATTGGCGGTGGAAAGGGGCTGCGTGCTTAGGGGAAGGGAAAGGCGAAGGACGAGAGAATGTTCGTGTTCTACGTGGTGGGTGAGGGTACCCTGTGCGAGCAGTCTATCTAGAATGCAAAGATGGTTGCACTTTTATTATTTTTGTTGTTGTCTTGTTCCGTCCTCTTATACCCAGGAAAAGGCAACCTCCACTCGAAACTATAAATGCCTTTTGTCGGGAGATTTCTAATGGGTACACGTGGTACACATGCAGACCAATTGTTGAACTACCGCTTTGGGTTTTGTCCCGAAGTGTGGTCTGGGGTTTGTCCTGGGTCTGTCACGGGGTTTCCCCTAAACAGTACCCAGTAAATCCTTCCAGACACTATTCATGCACGCAGTTTCATCAGAATAACCGGCTACACAAGATGTAATAAATGTTTTAACATTTTATTGCAAGAGAACAAAGTATGTCTTTTTATATAGGGTACTTGACTTAAACGGACGGAAAAGGACCCAGCTTGACTCAAGTAGAGTCAGTTGTCTTCTTTTCTACCATGGCCTAAGATTCTGTATTTCCGATTGCGGTAACAACTGGCCCTTGTTGTCATAGAGACAAGGGCTGGATATGTCTTCAGTTGTACCGGTTCCGTCATCTCTCGCAAGCATATTTTGTGCGCAGCACACTGTTTCGTGGACCCTGGAAAGATGAACAAAGTGTGCGCAAAGAAATCTTACGTACTTGTCGGGGAAAAGGGGACTGATAATAGAAGATACACAACCAATGGCCTTTATCGATACGATGTAGCTGTCATAGAGTTGAAGAAGCGACTATCTCAGTCTATATACGTTCCGATTGTAGCATAAGCGTGGATCAGAATTAGATTTAGAATTAGATCGCGCGTGCGCGATCACACGTGTACTATCAGCGCGCGCGGTCACACGTGTATTGACAGCGCTACAGTAGCTGAGCATGGTAGCTCAGCACTGTAACGCGCTACAGTACAGTATGGACTGTACTCTAGCCCTGTATGATAGACGCGACGACTTGTATATTAAAACTACGGGGAGCCGACCCGCGGCGGGGAGAAGGCAAGCATCGGCTTGGCCAGACCCTCACCGTCGGCTAACCCGGAACGCTTACTCTAACTCGGGGACGCTCTCTCTGTTCGCGTTTTAGAGTAGAAGGACACGGGTAGCGGACGCGTACGTGCGCGTGCGAGCTAGGATCCGCCTCCGCCCGTCGGTACTGGAACGTCACTCAGTATCGCCCCGGGGCGTTCAGGCGTCGATCCGCTCTACCGCACACACTAACGCGTTCGCGACCCGACCCGCTCTACCACCGCTACCGGCCCGTGTCCTTCTTCACGCGTTGCTTACTGGTCCTTTCTGTTCTTCTCGCGTTCTACAGGGTCTCTTACGCGGACTGAGCATACACCCCTGTCGTTGAAGTGTTTATGCTACACCGATGATCCTTGGAGATGCTCCACCCGGGGCACCCCGAAGTGTGGTAGTCTCCGGGTACGGATCACGAGGCTCTTTCTAATACTGTGGCAAAACTGCTATGCAAGCAAGGTGATACATCAAAAATATCCGCAACAGGCAGCAGGGATTTTCTGCCGCTAACTCAGAAGAAGGGGAGTCTGTTCGACCTCTAAGGGATTTCCGGAAGTGGGGAAGACAGTAATTTGTTTTGGCGACTCTGGTGGTCCGATCATAAGATAAAGCGGCAAATGGTATATTCAGTACGTAACAGAGACGCACCGGACCGGCTGCCTTGTATTGCCTGTGACACTTTTGGCTTTATTTTGCGATAACACATTGAGATGATTGAGATGTTGAGACAAATAGAAAGCAAATAGGAACATGGTAACGAACATGGTAACGCTATTGCTGCATTACTTGTATTCCTTGATTACTTGTAGAAGCCGAGTGACGGCATTGGCGCCGGTGCGGTGCAACGGGAGGGCCGGGTGGGGAAGCGAATGACTGCCCGTCAACCGTGGTGGCACGCCATAGGACTGCTGTATATGTAACCTTTAGGGTAAAGTTGCATGGAGCTGTGGGTGGACACAGTGAGCTCCGAGGTGGAAGCGAGATCAAGCCACCCCCAGCTCGGCGTGCCCCGAGTGGGCGCGTCAGGAATTACACCGTGATCCCAGGATACAGTCACGTAACAGAGACGCACCGGACCGGCTGCCTTGTACTGCCACAAAGGCGCGTCTGGCCTAATGGCCAGCCTAATTTCCGTGGACGATGAAGCGGCCAAAGAAGAGGGCCGCGTCCGCGGAGCGATCAACTTGTGGGTCCAGGTAGTGCTTGCGCACGATGGGCTCACTAGAATTGTAGCATAAACACCCCCAGACGACTGGAGGTGTATGCGCAGTTCGACCTGTAGACCCAGGATCGGAGAAGGGGTGAAGGGGGCCAACCAGCTACGGAACCGGGCTCGGGCCCGGGTAGCGTTGGTAGAGCGGGAGCGAGCAGGGACGCGCGCACGCACGAGCGGATCGACGCCTCGACGCCCCGGAGCAGCACTGGGTGACGTACCAGTGCTGACGGGCGGAGGCGGTTCCGTGCTCGCTCGCGTGCTGCGCGTCCACTCCGGCTCGGCTCCAACTAAACGCGCGTGAAGAGCGAAGGCGACGTTTAGAATAAGCTGGGTGGACTGACCTTGCCGGTCGGTTGAGGACAAGCCCGTGCTTGTCCCCCTCCGCCGCCGTCGGTCCGCTCCATATTTAATATACAAAACAATCTATCATAACACTACAGCACCGAGGTACTGTAGTGGGCTACTGTAGTGCAGGTCGGCCTGCACTGTAGTGCAGGTCGGCCTGCACTGTAATACTGTCAGCTATGTCGGGGCTGACAGTACGCGTATTACCCGTGGTGCGTGCGCGCTTCGTTCGCGCGCCGTACACGTGTGCACGTGTATGCGCGTGTCCCTTGTCCCCGTGGCGTACACGTGGACACGCGCGGTTGTTCTGTAGAGCTCGACGCTCTACAGTAGCTGATCTAGTTCTTGATCTAATCTAATCGAAACCCTCAGGGGGGTTATACTACACGGCCCCCCCCTCAAGACTGAACGTCCGCGTTCAGTACTCTCGGGCTTGTAGAGGCGGCCATGTCGGATCCCCTCCCTGTAGTCCTGGACTTGACCCAGGTTCCAACCGTCGTGCCTCGCGCGTCGTCCATCGCCCGGCTTCCAAGCGTCCGCTCCTCCGCGCTCTCCCTCGAAGTTCCCTCTCCCCTTCGGCGCACCGTGTTATTACGGGTGATCGGCGTCCGCTCGTTGCGGTACGCTCGTCGCGTCACCGCGACCACCCCCCTTTTTTTGAGGCGGCTCAAGTCCGTGGTGACGATGTCGTCTCCCTTGGAGGGTTGACCCTCTCCGCCTGCCGTTGCTTCCTCCTTGCCAGCGGAGTCGGTGCCCCCGCATTCCGCACCCTTACCTTCCCCCTCGGGAACTCCTGGACGTTCCATACCCATGATCGCCGGGTTCGTGCCCCCGGCGCGTACTGTGGCGATCGCGCGCCAATGGTCCCCAATCCCTCCCTTCCAGAAGGTCCGGGGCTCGCGCGAGTCAACGTCCTCCGTTGAGCTCGTGACGCGCGAGCCCCTCCCCTCCGACACGTTGGCGGGGCAGCAGGCCGGCCCGCGGGCACGCCAAGCTTTCGGAGGACCCTCAGCGCGATCCCTTCGAACCGTGGGGCAGGGCGGAGACGCGGTCAACGCTCAGTCCGAGTGGTTTGGGGTCCCGCTCGAGCGGTCGTCCCCGCTCCCCCTTGACCGGTTACAGTTCGCTTGGTGTCAGTATGCCCGCTCTGGAATCACTGTAGGCGAACTGTTGACGCACGAGTCGCTTCGACCGGACTTGTTGCGCCTCCGTAAGGTGAATGAGGCAGGGAGAGAGGAGGAGGCTTCCCTCGTGTTGGGGCGTCTCCTCTCCGAAGGCGGCGGGGCGGCGTATCAAATTCCCGCAGCGATCGTCGGCGATCGCACGTTCGCCTATAGCTTGGACGAGGTGGAATATGTGGATCGGATGGCCACCTATCTACTCCACCGTGGGCCGTCGACCCCTCGCGAGTTCGTCCTATCCAAGATCCAGGGGGCTGTACGTGAGCCCTCGGCCATTTGCCTATTCGAAGGCACACGTCGCCTTACAGAAATCGGCCTGTTCTCTGATGCGGCTTCACCACGTCGCCATTGCTCCCCATGACTGGGCGGCGTATCGCCACTCCGGAGAGGCAGACGGACATGTATTTCGGTCGGCCTCCTTCGAGGGAGGCCTGTCCCCAAGCGATTTTCCGAGGCTCCCCGAAGTGGTGAGGGAGGCCCTCCCTTCGTTGGGAGTCCATCCCCTACTCCCGTATGTCCTGAAGCACTTCGGAATGGCTTGCGCGGACCGGAGGCATCCCGCGCGTGACAATCTGATACATAACGTTGAGAGGGAGTGGGCCTGGGCCATTGGAAATGCTTTCATGAATGAAGTATCCATACACGGGCGGGTGTTCATACAGCCGATCGGAGTGTTGGCCCATTTGGGAAGGGTCGCGTGGGATCTTCCGAGCGTACCCCTCCATCCCCTCGAAAGAAGTACCCAACATGTGCCCTGGACGTACGCATTCGCCCTCGAATTAATGCATCGAGCGGGCGACGCAGGAGAGCGTCATCTCCGCCACTGGACTGACTTTACCACCGGAATACAGTCTTCGTTCCTCTCATATGACCATCGATCAGACGCCTTTGTGGCGCGGCGGAGGCCCCCTGTGTTCTCCTCGAGGCCCTCTGGGGGCGGGGGCGGAGTCGGCTCCGCTTCACGATTGGCAAGGAAAAAGCGTTACCGAGAATTGGACGGTGAGTCCCCGGCGTATCCGTTCGCGGGGACGAACCCGCGACTCGAGTTATCGGGAGCCGTGTGCGATCCTCGCCCGGCGGTGAGCTCGCAGGTTCCTCCAGTACCTCCTCTCAATTCCGTACCGAGTCGTGGCGTTACGAACTGGGCCACGGTACGTCGCTCGACGCTCAGTCGGGACGACCTTCGCGACATACCGGTATTAATTCGCGCCCTCGGGGACGCGAGCGACCGGTCGTGGCAAGTAGACAGACTGCTTAGCACTCTCGCCAGTTGGTATTTAGCGCGAGGTGAGGAGGCTCGCGGCATCGCCGCCCAGCGTGATTCGCACATGTCCGAACTGTGCCACGTGCGCCGCAAGTTAACGAGGGTGCGCGAGGCCATGGCTACGCAGACCGGCGTCCTCGAGCGGACGACCGCCGATCGGGACCGGTACCGTGCCGAGCGGGACGCGCTGCGTGGTCTCTGCGAGGCGCCTCCGGCTGTGTCGCGTCCGACTTTGCGGGACCCTTACGAAAATCAGGGACGTGAGGCCCCGGTGGCCGATCGTACCCCTGCCCTCGAGGGCGGGGAGCTGCGCTGGAGCCGCGATAACGAGGTAGCCATGCCTCCTCTGGAGGGGTTGGGCTCGGGGTTACCCCGTCACCCCAGTTAGTGCCCCCCGACACTCTATGGACCGAGTCCCCCTTGAGCTGCCCTGCGGCCCGCGCCGTTGAACGGTCCTTGCCGTCGTCCTCGCGGAAGCCCGCTCGTCCGTTCGTCCGGATCCCCAATCCACGTAAAGCCCTTATGGCATTCTTTCCTTCACCCCTCGTCGTTGTCGGAGTTGCTCGCACCCTGTCCACACCGACGTTCTTCTCGTCGGTCCTTGCGCGGGCGTGCGTCGTCGTTGCCACGCGCAATCCTTTACCGACGTTCTTCTCGTCGGTCCTTGCGCGGGCGTGCGTCATCGTCGCCACGCGCCATTTTTCATCGACGTTCTTATAGTTGGCTCTGGCGCGCTCCCTGCCGACTTTGATGGTCAGGTCGAAGTCGGGGAGCGCGTTCGGCCGTGCCCCTTTCCTCCTCTTTAAGCCTTGTCGACGCCTCGTAGCCATCGAAGACTCAATATCGCCCCTCGCGCGGGGGAGGTCTCGGCTGCCATGAGGGCTCGGCTGCACGGTACTTGCTCGTTTCCCCGTTCTCGTCAAGCGGGGCCGTTGACTCGCATGGGCGAAGAGGGGTTTGACGACGGAGGAACGTCGGGCGTTCCTTGACTGACACTCTCGCGGTCGTCGCGACTTCATGGCGTCGCCGTCTCGCGCCGTCGACCGGGAGGCAAAATCATCATTGCCTTGCGCTGGTGCCTCGTCGCACGCGACGAATCGGAATGTCTTGTTTCATCGAGGTTCGGGCTAGCGTCGTAGTCCTCTTCGTCATAATCCGCGGCGTCATCCCGGGCCCTCTTCGTTTCCGCGTACGCATCGCGACAAGAGCAAACGTTGCCGGCATCGTAGGGCGTCGTCGCGTGCGATTGGTCCGGTTTTCCGTTCCCATCCCGACTCGCGTACGGGAGAGACGTGACGCCGTCTAGCGTCCTCGACAGTGGCGCTTCCTGAGCCGTCGTAGTTGGCTCTCTGGCACTTACGTCCGTTGTTAGTCCACGTCCCGTTGCTTTAGCAACCGCTCGCCTGCTCGTAGCCGCGTTTCGCGGTCCGCTTTGCCGGAGGGGCGTTGTACCTTCGACGCAACCCGCAGCCCGCGGGTACAGCGCGACAAGGGGGTACTGAGTCCCAATCGCGTGGACAGAGGATAGTCACGGAGGCTTCTTGTGGGGAACACGTCTCCCCGCGCCCTCCGCCGTCGGCGGCGGAAGTTCGGATGCGCGGGGGCCACTCATGATTGTCTTCACCTCGACTGTGGCCGTCTGGTGCTCCGTCGATGACGTGATGACGGCTTGGGCCAGTCGTTCCACAGTATTCACGCCCCCCCGCACGGCTTGGAGGCGCACGCGGAGTCCCGGTGAAAGGTCGACGATGCGGCGGAGGGGGGGAGGGCGCGAGAAGTAGCTCCATCATCAGCGCGAGGAAGGCCGGCAGCGAGGGCCCGGCGGCGTGTGTGGCGGAGCGGTTTCAGCGCGTGCGGAGAACCGCAGCGACGACGCGCGCGCTCCCGCTGGTAGCGGATCGGTCTCAGCTCGGACGTCGTCCGGGCGCGCGCAGAAGGAGGGAGGAGAGACGCCGGGCCGGCGGTGATGAGCGCAGCGAGGAGGGGGCGCGCTGGTTGAGAGCGCGGCCGGGTGCTGCACCGAGAAGTGGGTGCTCGAAGGAGAGGGCGCGCGTGCAGTAGGCCAGCGCCGGCGGAGGTTACAAAATCCAAACTGTGCTTGCGCAGTTTGGAAAACATGATAGTTTCAACGACACGCGCCGCACGCGTCGTACTGTATACACAGCACGTGACGCGGACGGACGGACAGGGAGGCGCTTGGTGAGCGCACGCTCCAGCGACTGCCCGATGCCCCTGATCAATTGCCCCAAAAAATTGCCCCAAAAAATTGCCCCAAAAATGTTTCCCGCCAAAATATTTCTTGCGAATTTTTCCAACACACGCCGCGGTTGGTGCGCGTCCCTCCTACGCCAGATTTTCCCAAAAATTAAAATCCTCGGGGCGCCGGCGCTTGACACGTGTGTCACCTTCTCCCCATTGTGTGTTAAATGTGAGGCACGGGCGTACACGTGTCGCGCCGTATGCGGGTACAGTAGGTGCTATTTTTCCTTGTTTTTCCGTGTTGCTCGCGGCGGCGGCCGGAGCACTGTACAGCAGTGCAGCATCCGTGGGCTGACCATTGGCAGCCCAACCATTTTCTGAGGCCAGGCGGTGCCCCTTTTGGCATATTACCGTGACAGTGGGTTGGCCGTTGTTCGTGCGCACCTCTTCCCCCTGTGTTCGCATAGCGGTACGAACCGACACGAACCCACGCGCCCTTCGAGGCCATGCTCACCGCAATGACGCCTTCCCGTCTCTGCCACTACGTGGCGCTTTCTTCTCTCTCGTTCCCGTCTGCCTTTCGCGCGGGAGTAGGATACCGAAGCGTCCTCCGCAAAGGGACCGACGCGCTCAGACGCATCTAATCGAACTATCCAGCGACCTTGCGGCCGATGTCGCCTACCCTCGTTCGGTCCGTCCTTATGAGGAACGTTCCCGTCTGGGCAGTACGTACGGCATGGTGTTACGGCGTCGCGAAATTGGGCTTCGTCCGTCAATACGTCTTGACGTCCTTCTCTCCTGCCCGGTGGCCTTGTGTTCTGGGGCGCTGTTGGGGACCAAACGTGTTCTCCTCGCTCCTGCTCGTCGTTCCAGGACCTTGTTTACGTAAGACTAAACGGTTTGTCTTATCTTTCGCGCCAGTTGGCGCAGCTCCATGAGGCACCCGTAGGGAGGCAAGGGATTCGGATCCCTTTTATTCAGGTCGGAGCGGGAGTGCGATCGTGGCCCCAGGGTGTTGTTCGCTCTCCGGGGGACTCGGTGTCCTCCATCAATAATTGCCCTACTGTGAGTGATCGCGCGTTCGTTGGACGTCTCAGTTCGAGGTTGCTGGACTGAACCGAACGTCCGGCGACCCCGAGTGAGAGGGCGTCTAACCCTTCGGATCCGAGAGGGATATTTGCCTTCCCCCGAACTCTGTGCGGCCCTCGTATCTTCGGTCAGTACGAGGGCCCTACATTTTTTCAGGCAGTTCGTACTGTCTTGTTCGTATGTCTCGCGTCCTTGACGCGCGGGAAGTCAATACCACTTGACTTTAATACGTCCCGGACTGTGACCCTCCGATAGGGACAGCCATCCTCATGCGTCGTCCTTTTTAGTCTGTTCGTGCAGGCTGGAGTTAATCCGCGAAGGATTTTTTAGGCAGTTCGTACTGCCTTGCTCTAACTTCTTGCATCTTCGGCGTCTGAGGAGTCAATACGGCTTGACTTGGGTACGTTTCCTCTGTTCCTCTAGTGAGACATTCGTTCTGACCGTCAGGAAGCGGTTTGATTAAACCGCCTTGAGGCGGTTGAGGGCCCCCTCCTTAAGGCTGAACGTCCGCGTTCAGTTCAGAGAGGAGGTCTCTACCTGTACGTGTCCGGAGTCTTTTGGCGTAGCGTGACACTAGCTCCTCGGGGACGTGTGTACGCGCTGTCCAAGTGGGTTGGTCGTAGTCCGCCCACTTGATGAGGAACTCCGTAGTTCCGTCCTCCATGGTTCGATGCTGGAGTAGTTGTTCGACGGCATACTGAGTACCCTTGGTGACCTTGTCGGTAAGGTCCTCAGGGGAAGTCGTGCTAGCCCTTGGCGCGTTCGCCGGCGGGGGTGCGTAGACGCAGCGGTCTGCGCAGACGCGCTCTGTAACTCCATCACGATCGATCGTGATGGTGCGCTGGTCGTTCGCGAGAACTCGGTACGGTCCGACAGCCGGGGAGGCGAGCTTGTTTGATGTCTTCCCCCCATCGGTGGGGTTCAGATACACGTATTCTCCGGGACGGAGCCGGGAATTAATACGTCGTATGCGCTTATCGAAGTCGCGCTTGTAGCGAGCCTGCGTCGGACGCAGGCTCCCGTAGGCCTTCTGGATAGTCGAGTCCAAGGTCTTGAGGAACTCGGCACGTTGGTTCCCCCTATCGGAAGGGGGCGCGTCGCCGTCCGCCCGTCGGAGAGAGAACTCCGGCGGTGGCCTGCTGAGCACGAGCTCAAACGGCGTGGTGCGTGTGGTGCGATGTACGTGGGAGTTGTATGCATACGTAAGCGGCCCCACGTACACATCCCAGTCGTCCTGGTGTTCACCCACGTAGTTCCTCAGCATCGAGGCGATTGTTCGGTTATATCGCTCGACTTGCCCGTTCGTCTGGGGATGGTACGCCGAAGTGTACAAATTCGTTATCCCCAGAACACGGCACGTGCTGTGGAAGAACTTGGCATTAAACTGAGGGCCGTTGTTCGAAAGCAACGTGCGAGGGACGCCATACTTGAACGCCCACGAGTCGCAGAACGCAACTGTGACCGTGTACGCTGTTATCGTGCGGAGCGCAACGACTTGCGTCAGCTTACTGAAGCGGTCCGTAATCACGAGCAGGAATCGTTTTCCTGTCTTCGTCTTGGGGAGCGGCCCCAAGATGTCGATGGAGAGGCTCTCGAGAGGCCTCGTAGCTGGGAACAATCTCAATCGATTGAGATGTTTCCTCAGCTTGACCCGGTTCATCGCGCAGGTCCGACACCCTCGCACCGTGGCTGCCACGTCTGCAGCCAGGTAGGGCCAGTAGTACTCGCGTCGAAGTGCGTAGTACATACGGTTCTGGCCCGGGTGCCCCGCGATGGCCGGGTTGTGGCACAGGCGAAGGAGCCTGGCGCGAAGCGTCCGAGGCACTACCACCTGTACGGTGTCAGGATCGAAGGGGTGTCTCCGTTTGAGCACCCCTTGGTGGTCCTCGAAGAACGCGGAGTCTCGAGACTCGGACTGTCGTGCCAAAACGGTTTGGCAGAAGTCATCCACGCGTTGCTCCTCGACTATCTCCTCTATCGTAAGAGGGGCCGGAAGGTCGTCCTGCGGTGGGGCGACCGGGGAGTCGAGCGCGCCAGCCCCGGGGTCTTCGGCGCGCTGGATGTCGGCGGCGTCGAACTCGTCGTTCTCCTCCCAAAACGAATTGGGTCCTTGGAGAGCGGGGGCTTCGTCGTCGCCTCGCGGTTCGTCGCGCGTCCGTACGCGCGGCCTTGTTCGGGCTTCGGCTTGGTTCCGTGTCGTTACGAAGATATGGACGGCCTGATGATCACAGCTCGCGGTACAGGCGTGGTCCGCGAGCTCATTCGATAAGTCTCGAACGGTCGTGCCCCCGTCGAAGGTGGGAATGTCGTCATCCACCTCGACGGTGAGGCGAGGGTCATCGGCGACACGAGGCGACACGAGTCGTGAGAGGGCATCGGGTACCTGATGCACGCGCCCGGGGCGGTACTGAATGGTGAAATCGTATTCAGCCAGACGTAGCCGCCACCGGGTGAGTCTTCCCGAGCTCTCCGTGAGCGACATGAGCCATCGGAGGGCGTCGTGATCCGTCTGGACGGTGAACTTGGTTCCTTCGATGTACGGCCGCAGTATGAGGACGGCCCACACCACGGCGAAGCACTCACGCTCCGTAGCGCTGTAGTTCCGTTCGCTATCGCATAGCGAGTACGACCAGTACCCAACGGGGCGCCAATCGTTTGGCTCGTCGTGCTCCTGTAGGAGGGTGCACCCGAGTTGATATGCACTGGCGTCAGTGTCCAACATGTACGGTCGGCCGTACCGTGGTAGCGCGAGGATCAGCGGGGAGATCATCGCCGCCTTCAGGCTTTCGAAAGCCTGAAGCTGAACCTCCATTGGGCTATCGATATCGTGATCCGAGTCCTTGCTCGTTATATCGGTTAACGGACGGGCAATCTTCGAGAAGCCCTTGACGAAGCGACGATACACGTTACACGCCCCGAGGAACGAGCGCACCTGCGTCAGCGTCCTCGGGAACGTGAACGTCTTGAAGGCGTCGATTGCCGTATCAGCCACGCTCAACTTACCTGGGGATATAACGTGCCCCAGGTAGTGCACCTTCGGACGGAAGAAGCTGCACTTCTTGAGCTTGAGGGAGATGCCGGCACTCCGCAACAAGCTCAAGACGGTATCGAGACGCCTTGCGTGTTCCGCGTCTGTACGCGAGAACACGATAACGTCATCGAGATAGACGAGGCATATTTGCCAGCGCACTCCGGAGAGTATGATATCGAGGGCACGTTGGAAGGTGGCCGGTGCCCCTTTTAATCCAAACGGCATGCGCAAATGGCGGTACGTACCCATATGTGTCGTGAAGGTAGTCTTATCCCGGTCCTCCGGAGCGACCGGGATCTGCCAATAACCGGAATTGCAGTCCAGCGTCGTAAAGACGGCTGCATCTCCTAACGAGTCGATGCAGTCGTCCATACGCGGCAGCGGATACGAATCCGCTGCAGTCTTCGCGTTGAGACGCTGTTAGTCCACGGAGAACCGAAGAGAGCCGTCTTTCTTCGGTACGAGCACCACCGGGGACGCCCACTCGGTGCTCGCGGGCTCGATAACCCCTGCGTTCAACATCTTGTTGACCTCCTTCGCGACCATTTCGCGCATGGCCGGGCCCTTTCGATAGGGCATAGAACGAATTGGTTTCGTTCCCGGTTCGAGGGGAATGCGGTGCTCTGTGGCTTGTATCGTTCCGAGCGCACCGCTCCACAGACTCGAGTGCTTACGGAGCATTTCGAGCACGTGGCCACGGAGCTTGTCATCGTCGATGTATGACAAGTCAATCTCTTTTTCCGAATCCATCGGTGGATTTTCGGGATCCTTCTGCTGGGATGGTACAGTACCTTCCGCCGTCGGTTGGGATATAGGTGACCGTTCGTCCGGGTCAACCCCTTCATTCCCAGCGGTTGCCTTCTCGTCGGAGCTGGATCGGCCAGCTCCTGTCTCTCCGACTTGATCGATCAAGTCGGTCAGGTGCAACGCGTGCGCGATCCCCTCAGCGACTCGACGTTCGGGCGTGAGGATCGCGAGGGGGTTGCGCTTCGCTTATCCCACGACGGTGTGCTTCGGAAGCCGCCTCTCCCGTCGCGAGAAGTTCGCGACGATGACTTCGAATGTCTGGTTCGGTAGGACTTCCGCGACGCCATTCGTCAGCCTCACTCCATGCCGGTGTTGGAGTGAGGGCTTGGGCTCCAGGAACACGAGACCCCTCCCCGCGGTTGTCACACGCACACGAGCTTGCGACATCGCGGGGATGGTAACCCAGCGGGCGATTCGGATCGCCTGCGGGGCCTCCTCGCGTACCTCCGGACGACTCGTTTGGCGACCGTGTCGCCGGGTAGGGGAAGTCGGTTCCCCCTTCCCATCGACGATGGCTACCGAGCCACCGTGACGAAGTTCGAGCTTCTGTCCGTCGATGTCGATGCTGCGTACGTGAGCATCGATGAACGCGGTCCCAAGTAGAACGGGAACAGCGAGTTGTTCGGCCACTACGAAAGGTATGCAGAACGTCGTGTTCCGCAACCGGA
The DNA here is from genome assembly GCF_000350225.1 of Chondrus crispus. Lineage (NCBI taxonomy): Eukaryota > Rhodophyta > Florideophyceae > Gigartinales > Gigartinaceae > Chondrus > Chondrus crispus. Next base: position 36,757 of record NW_005179055.1, read on the forward strand.
CCGCGAGGCGGACGACCGCCGTAAGTCGAAGGGGGTTACCGTTCGCGCCAGCCAGGCGGGGTAATGGCGCGTCCCGTATTACGTAGCGGGCCCAGTCGGGAGGGAGGTCGGCCTTCCTCACCAAGTTGTAGCCCGAGCACGTGTCGACGGCGATCCTGTGGGGCTTAAGCGCGTTGCCTTCGGTGGCCACGGAGCCCAAGACGTTATATATTTTCGACGTCATGAGGCATACGAGGCCATCGACCACCTTGGGCGCGACCTTATCGGTGAGGTCGTTCCGCCGGGGCCTTCGACTTCGGCGTTGGCCCCTCTTGCGTTTCCTTCGGCTCGAGCCGGGGGACGTTCGCGTCTCAGTGACACCCGTCCAGGTGCTGGAGTCCGTACGAGGCGGACATTTCGTCGGCGACCTTGGGCTCACGGGGGTCAGGAGGTCGACCGACTCGTGTTGGTCGACGTTAACCGCGTCTCGCTTGTTGCGCTTCACTGGGACGTCGGGTGTCCCGGTGATGCGTTCTTCCAACATCGGGTCTACGTGGGCCTCGGTGTTGGGTTTCTCCTGCAATGTCGACATTGCTGGAGTCCCCGTGCTCGACTCCGATAGCGGGGGATGTATTATCGGGCAATACCCCCCGTGTCCTTGGCGAGCACGCGGGGACCGGTGTAGTTCATAGGAGAAAGACGGCTCACGCGACCGCGTGTACGTAACCGTCTTTACCCTTTTTTCGAACTACCGGTGCTATCGGAGCTACCCCCTGGCTATCGACGGCCAGGTCTTCTCCGGGTAGCCGGCCGCGTGGGTCGGGACGATCCCCCTCTGCGGCTCGGCAGCCTTGGCGAAGTACTCGGGTACTTCCGGGCCTTGACCTACGGCGTCCGGTCGTCGCAGGATATGGGGAACGAAGCGAGTCGGCTCTCCTTCGTGACCCTCCGTGGGTAGGGGGTACGCATCCTCTACCCAGTCTTGCAGGTACATTATCGCATTCTGTACCTGTTGGGGTAACCGAGAACGGTCTCGGTCCCCTCTCCCGCCTTGGCGGGTGTACCTTGTGTCGGCCTGGCGGTAGTCGGGCCGATCCCGACGATCGAGTTCGGTACGACGATACCCGCCTCCACGGGGGGCGAAGCGAGCGCCCCCACCCGACCGATTCGGGAAACCTTGACGCGGGGGACGACCCTCGCCGACCGCTTGCCGGAGTAGATTGCGCGCCTCGGGGCGCGTCTCCATCTGGTAGCGGTAGTTCCTGTACGCCGTGAACATTCGTTGTTCCGGCGACAGGAACGGGCAGGCGTACATGGCGTGTCCGTACGTACGACATAGCCAGCACACGTACGCGCTGCCGTCCGTTGAGGCAAAGGTCGCCGCGTGACGCGCCTCTTCATCGGTGAGGAGGGGCACGCGAGGGGCTTCACCTCCGGTATCTCGGTTTGAGATGTCGAGCTCAGCGACCCGGGGGTCAGTACCCCTGGGTGCTCTTGGAGTGGCCGCGAACGCGGTCGCGTAGCTCGACGTCGTTCCGGTCGACATAGGTGAAGGGGGTCGACTCCCTACTGGCCCTGCTCCTTGCGTAATGAGGACAGGGTCGGCCTGCCACTCATCCTCCCCGACATGGAGGGTAGAGGCGGGCGAACTTGTTGCGGCGGACTTCGTAGTCCTGCCAGCCCTCCCTGCCGGTTTCGAATCTGGCAGAGGTAAACCGCGTCGAGCGCGGTAAGTGGTTCCTTCCGCCGTTGCGATACGGCGGATGGTCGGAAGATCGGTCTTCTGGCGGCTCGGCAGCCGCTGCAATGTCTCGGAAACTGCGGCACGGGTCGCAGGTGCCAGTCCCCGCACGAAGTAGTGCGCGAGGGACTGTTCGGAGAACACCGCCGTGCACCGGAACGCGGCCGTTTCGAGCCGTTCCGCGAACGTGCTCTCCGTTTCATGAGATTGCTGTCGCGCCGTCGCGACAGGGTCGTACGCTTCACCTAACACGTCGTCGGTTAGGTAGCGTTTCAGGAATTGGTTCACGAGTCCCGGCCAACTCACGTCGTCGTGTAGTTGGCCGGCGCGGAGGCCACGCACCGTATAACTCGTATACAGGCGCTCCGCGTCACGCTCTAAGAAGTGCGCGAGAACTCTCACCGCAACACCTTCGGTCAGGTGTTGCGAGTTGAAGGTTATCCGAATATCCTTCAAGAACGGTAGGAGCTGGATCGGGTCCGTACCGTCAAAGCTCCTCATCGTGGGGCGGATCTCACGGCAGCGTTAGACGTACTTCGCGATCCGTCCCGCATCACCCGAGGTAACGAGCCTCGAGGTGTTATCCAAGCGGTACATACGATAGTCAGCAACGGCGCTGAACTCTTGGATCATCGTATGTACCGGCTCGAGCCCGGGTTCAGCGGGACCCAGCGTGCCGAAGGAGGTAACCGGTAGCGTACGGACGTCTACCGGACCTGGATGCTCGGCGTAACTCGCCGGCGGGTAGCCGCCCCAGCGGGGATCGACGGAGAACATCGGTTCTCCGGATCCGCGAGCGGATCCCCCACGGTCCTGTTCGTCCGCGTACGATACGCGGTCCATCTGCCGCCTACTTCCGGGGATAGGCGGCAATGCTTGGGTCTCGGACGCGAGATTCGCGCCCATCGGAGGACGGTTTCCTCCCGCAGTCCGACTGTCGTCGGCGCCAGTCGGACGCCAACCTTCCGGAGCGACGGCGCTCGGAGGTACGGCACCACCGGGCCCTCTCGTGGGGGCACCGAGCAGCCTTGCGGCCATGGTCCGTTCCATGTCACGAGCACGCTGTCGCGTAGCGTTGAGCTCGGCGGAGAGGTGCGCGAACGCACCCAACTGCTCTGCTGACGGGGAAGGTCGATCGTCGGGACGTCTCGTCGAGGCCGGCCTCATGGGGCGACCTTGATCGTGCAGTACGGGCTGTGCGAGGCGTGAGTCTTCGACGAGCACCAGTCGCGAGTGTAACTCGTCGACTAGTGCTCGGAGATTCTCCAAGGACTGGCTGACTCGATCGAACCTCCCTTCACGTAGGGAGCGGAGCTCGTCCATACATCGCGAGTAGACGGCGTCCGTCACGTCTATACGGAGTGAAGTACGGACTTCCTCGATGTAGTCAGCTATGCGATCGAACATCGCAGCCGCTTGTCCTTCGGCAGACTCGGGCGACGGTTCGCGGTCTCGGAGACCAGCGTCGCCGTCGCCGAACGGCGGTGATGGTGCGTGCATAGCGGCCGCCCTCGGATCCGCCGGTTCGGACCGGATCGAGGTGGCGTATTCCTGACTCATCTCAACGCGTACGGATGCGGAGGAAAAAGAAAGTCTTCTCGGAAAGATCTCGGGGTCTTCTAGGTCGGGAGACCACTGTAGCATAAACACCCCCAGACGACTGGAGGTGTATGCGCAGTTCGTCCTGTAGACCCCGGATCGGAGAAGGGGTGAAGGGGGCCAACCAGCTACGGAACCGGGCTCGGGCCCGGGTAGCGGTGGTAGAGCGGGAGCGAGCAGGGACGCGCGCACGCACGAGCGGATCGACGCCTCGACGCCCCGGAGCAGCACTGGGTGACTGTAGTGCAACGCGCCTGTTAGGCAGAGACCAAGGTCCGACGGTCCAACACAAACAACAGCAACAAAAACAACAGCTGCCAACGGCACAGCGCTACGGAGTGTTCGAAGCTCCCTGTCCTCTTTAAGCGGGTTTGCGGCCCGCAGTAGCTCGGATCCCTGATAGGGGGGGGGCAAAGAGAAGGGCCCAGCCCGGGATCGGTAAATGGTGGTAGAGACTTGTAAAGGCAACTGCTCGACGAGTTCGGAGGAGTGTTTAGGTAAACCTGGTCCGATGGGTCGTAAATCCAATGCTCGAAGAGCGCCTTATACACTACACCTTATACCCTTGATAAGGTCTTCGACGGGTACGTCGCAACGTAGCCCGTCGGGAAAGAAGAAAACGTAGCAGCGCTACACCGTCGTACTGCCCGATGGCAAAGTACCAACAACGGATCGGTCGCAACCAGATTCCGATGGAACCAACACTGAGATAAGCACCACTGGCGCACCAACACAAAAGCCCGATGGCAAATGACGTCACGTTGCGGATCGCAATCCTACAAGGTGGGACCAACTCAAGATTAAGGGAAATTAGGATAGGGAAATAAAGGAAAATTGGTAAGGAAAGAAGGGGACCCCCGAGCGCAAAGGATAAAGTAATCTGTAGTTAAAGGGAATGTCTTGTAAAAGACGGACTTCAACCAAGGCGATATCAGACTCTGGCAACTCGGGTTACCTTTACTGACTTGGTGGTCAGAGGGCTAAGGTATATATCGCCCCGCCGGAGTCACTACAGTAGCTCGCGGCGCTAGATCCTAAATCTAATCTAATGTCAGCAAAATTAATGCTAACTAATTAACTAAATAAAATAAAATAATTAGAAATTAAAACTGTGCAATTATTCACACGTGTGTCCCCCAACCCGGACTACTTTTCATATCCAAATATTTTCCTTTCTTTTCACCCCCTTTTTCAGGTGCGTATTGCACTACATATCCCCCTTCCGAGCGCTCTTGTACGCCACTCCGCCATCGTATAATCTCCTCGCCGTTTCTCTCATAACCCTACACCACCGCATCCGGTATCCGGCGAAAGTGCAAGAGCAAGACGGGCCCCATGTTTCCTTCATCCCCGAGCCACTCGAGTGTTGGTACCAAACACAAGCGCCCCGGCGTGGGCTTTTCCTCCACTTCCCACGACCCTCTAAGTCTTCCTTCCATCCCTCGATTACCCCCTGATTCCCAACCCTAGTAAACCTAATGCATGCTCATCGGAGGTACTGCGGAGGCTCTACGGACCACACGTATGCAGAACGGAGTGTCTCCGGATGGCCACTGGAGTCAGTTTGGCAAAGTTTTCAAAATCGTGGCAATAAGCGTACAGTATCCGGAGGGTTTCCGGAGGGCATTTGATAGCAGTTCGCATTGTGTTTAAGGAACGTAGTACCACCGGAGGGTACTCGTAGTTCAGCTCATTTATATCAACTGCTTGCCTGGAATCGATCAAAAACTGGAGAAAAGCCTCATCGGCTTCTCTCCATTTCTTGATCGATGATGACGTCGTTCGATCTCGTACATGAGCTCGCCTCCCAAAGAGTAGCGCTCGCGCGGCAACCACCACTACCTCCAGCTCACCAGCTCTGCACCTGCTGGAGGAGACCGCGCCTCGCGCCAGCTCGCGCCGCGCCGCTTTGCGCACAGCCTTGTCCCCGTTCTCGCTCAACGCCCGGTAGAATCCATGCCGTATAATTCCACATATTACTCGCCCTTGTATGCCCCTTCAGCCACTACATCAATACCGTAATTCACTGCTATTGGCTTCCCGTTAACGCCCTTGTGTAGAATCTCCCAGAAGAAGCCTTCCAACAAATCTGGGTTCCGTGTCCAATCCTCGTCTGCCTTCTCCTCAATAAGACGCAGTACGTCCTTGTTCACGCGCTTGTCATGAACCAGAGCCTTTCGCACATGCCCACTGAACGTCATCGCCTTGCTTTCGTATGCTCGCAGTGATATCGGCTCTGGCGAGTCCTGGAATGTAGGATACTCCAATAAACGACAGCAATCACCCTGAGCCCACTTGCGGAGGCTGACGTGATCGCGACTTGGCATTTTTGCTCGTTTCCAAGGAGCGAGGATTTTCCGAAGTAAGGTAAGGTCCTCCAGTGGCCCGTGCTCAGACTTTTTGTTCTGCTCTACTGCTGCAGCCCATACCGAAGGCGTTGCGTTGTTGGCTTGCAGCTTAACGTCGAATGCTGTATCCGTCTTGACCACTGCAACCGCAATCCCGAACGCCATACTAGAAGTGGCACCTGGGGCAACAGACGTCTCGAGACGGACACTGTAGTGCATAGCTCGCGAGATTCGCGATGCAGCATACTCCCAGGATCGCCTTTCGCGTGAAAATGAGCGAGGAAGACTATTCGATTCATTCTCTCCAAGAGAAATTCCTTCGCCGGCAGAGGCTGCAACAGCTTTGGAAACTATGCGCTCGGCCTCGCTCCCCTTCCCTGCTCCGCGAGCAGCCGCGCCACGTCGCCGTCCCTGACCAGCTTTCGGATTTTGCGCCAGCTCCACGACAGAGCTCGCCTTCTTTACGGCCGCGCGCACGCCTTCGCGCTGCTCCTGCGACAGCTCTCCGGCGCCTTTTGCCCCGCCGCTCTCGCGCGCGCCGCCGTTGGCCTTCTCCCTCGGCGCGCCGCCGCCGCCCCTCGCCCGCACGTGCCCAAAATCCAGCAGCTCCAGCTGCGGCAGCTGCTCGGCCATGCGCGCGCGCAGCCCGGGCGCGCGCGATACCGCGTTGCCGCGCACTCACAGCCGCCGCAGCGGCCGCAGCTCAACCAGGTTGAGGTCGGCCACCGTCTCGATCCGGTTCCACGTCAGCACCAGCGTGCGCAGGTTTGGCAGTGACTGCGCCAGCCGGCCAGTGATCGGCGCGATCCGATTCCCGCCCAGGTGCATCGTCGTTACACGCGGGAACGGCGGGAACGTGTCCTCCACCGTCGTGATCACGTTGTTGGATATGTCCAGCGTGTCGAACCCGTCGAGCGCCCTCGCTAAGTTCTCGATCGCAGGGATCGACAGGTTCTGTAGCACCAGCGTCCGGTCCCCCACGCATATCAGCACCGCCGTAGACTGCTGCATCAGTTCGGAGGTTAGACGCATACCGACCGCGCGAGCGTGCACGTTCACTGAGCCGCGGACGGGAGAGGAGGAGGAGTTGAAGGGAAAATGTGGCGCGACGAGGGCGGGGGTGTGCTACGAGAAAGGCGTACGAAGGTGCGGGGTGTGGGGGCAGTTGACGACGTTGAGACCAATGAATATTCGGGAAATGCGTTTTTGTAACGTGCATGAAGCGCAAATCGTCTCCATCCCTCATCTTCATCACCTCCCGTTTCCTTGTCTCCATCCCCGCCCGCTATTGGCTTTCCTTTCTCTCTACCACCGATCTTTCATTGCATCCATCCTCGCCTCGGCGTCTCCCATGATATAGAAAGACCCCTTTCCGTCCCTTTCGCGCCTCACCATCCCCTGCCATAGCCCCCCTCCCTCCTCTGGCAGTCCTACTCGTTTTTTTGTGTGGTCTCCGCTGTCAATCTCTTCATCTTGGCAGTCGTCCTGTCCGCACTGCCACTTTTCACTTTCTGACCCGCTTTGCCCCCACATCCAGGTCTTCCTTGTTTTGCAATGTGTCTCTTCTAATTCCTATTCCCACGCCTTCTCGCACAGGTTGCACCGGTTTTTCGCCTGAACTTTCTATGTTTCCCACTCGGCTCATTTCTATCTTCTCTACCTTCTCGCACTTTTTGCCCACACGTTCGCCTTCTCCTCATCCACCAAGCCTCTGCTCCACTTTTCCTCCTCAGCCGCTGGCCTCACTCTGTGGGTTTTCTCATCTCTTTCCTTTCCGCCCAATGATGCCTCTTCCATCATAGCCCACACTTTGCTCACATATCTCGCACTGAATTTTCTCGTCTATCCCATCCTTCTCGATCTCTTTCTAAGATATGAAACCGCTAAAGTCCCTCACGTGGAGCTCACCATCCCGGTCATCACATGTCTTGCCTCCCTACCGGCATTCTGGCTGTCTCATCTCCCAAACATACCAGTCCACACGTTCCATCATGTATGTCGACATACTCGCCGCTCTCCCTTTCCTCGCCCAAATCTTGCATTTTTTCTGGGCATTGCGACCTGCCTCTGCAAATGTGCTAAAATTTGCAGATCTAACGCTAACCGTCACCCAACTTTTGATCGCACTTCGGCCTCTGTTGTCCCGGTCTTGGAGAGAGCTCCAGGGGTGTTGTTTTGTTATGCAAAGATGGTTTTGTTTTTATGCTTTGTGTTTCAGTTTAGCCTACTACTCGGGCCCATGTTGAAAAAGCGTCGATTGGATCGTTGTTTCGCTGATTTCCGATTCGATGTATAGCTGCAATGAAAACTTACGAAAGATGGACCAGCAGAGTTGCTCGGAACGTTTGGTATTCGGTCGACCTTTGTAACTTATGTTGTTGATATTCTGCGATGGGTTGTACGATCCAGACGGAGGGGCGCTGTACAAGGCTCGTGCGTCGAATTATGCGATCAAGGCGTCACCAGCAGATGAAATGGACTGGATTTTTCATGTTGACGAGGAAATGCGATTCAATGAGGACATGGTTCGTGCAATTATGCAGCATTGCGTGCGGGAACTTTACCTTACCTGTGTGGCTAAGACACATTTGGTGGCCGCCAATCGGGCAAGGTCCTATTCTGTATGGACGAGGGATGGCAAACTCGACAGTGGCAGGCGGCTGATACGTAGATAATGCAAACTGGGTAACAACGCTTGCCGACTCGGGACGGGTATCGGACGGCTGTGGGCGGTATCCGATCCAGTACGAGTGTAGGGAAATGTGGAGATGTGTGGGGAAGTGTGGGTAGGCATGCATGGTTCGTCTGTTGTCGCATCAATTTCGTGGAGAAAAATGTGACGTTTGACCATGGGGTTGAAGGGAGCATCGCAGAGGACGCGTTCTTCGGGATGACAGCGCAGTCGAGCAGGGTGCGATTGGCATGGATCGACGCGTTATTGTTCGAGCAGAGCCTGGTCCCGCAGAAGGAATCTGTCAAGCAGCGGGTGCGGTGGCTCGTAGGCGGAGTGTGCGTGGTGAGTAGCAAGCGGATCCCGTGGCGGTCGAGGGTCGTGATGGGAGTGTTGAAAACGCTGTGGACTTCAATGCCGTTGACTTACGCGGCGGTGCTGTTGATGGGATCGGGTACCACGGAGATTTCGCAGATGAACTGGTGCTGCTACGTGCCCCCACGCGCAGGAGGCCCCGCCTCGGCAAGAAGGGTGGGCTCTTCTCCACCGGCGACGTGAAGAGTAGAAGAGACCTCTACTTGTCCGCGTGCACCGCTTCCCTCCCCCCGCCGCGCAGGAGCTGCTCCCCGCCGTCCCGGACCGCTCTCTTCTGTGCTACCCCGCGCGCTCCCCCCCGGCGACGCCTCCCCGCCCGTGCCGGAGACCCCGACGCCATCGTCGAGGCAAGAAAGCGCGCTTCGCGCCCTGGTGATCCTCAGGGCCACGTAGTGCAACTCAGCGCGCCGGCGTGCATTTTTCTAAGCGCATCCAAGGGCATCGTGGGCAAGTTTGTCATCCGGGATGATGACCCGAGATCGGAAACGCAACTTTGAGGATCAGCTCGCGGCTGCCAAGCGCGCGGCAGAGGAGACGCAGCAGCTAGTAGCGGTGGCACGACTGCCCGATGAGCTTCTGGAGGACTCGGCGGAGGCGTTGACAATCGCGCTGCGTGTGGCCGGCGGCGCAAGGATTGCGCGTAGATTCAGCGGTAGGGACAAACTCAGGAGCGTGGATGATTTTACGACGGCAGAGATCGGATGCATTGACCTTTTGAGCAGACCCGAAGAGGGTGCTCAAAATTGCCGGGCAGAGAGCTGTCGGGCGGAAACTGGGACACAAGGCTGGGGGTGATGGGGCTTAGCAGAAGCACGATGCTGATTCTAAACGCAGATTGAGACCCGCGTATAGGCATGTTCTTGTATCCACACTTGAGAAGAGGCACGTGACTGGAGGTGTTTGTAGAAGAGAAATTGTGGTCACCCACTTGTAAATTATGCCATTTCGCGATTGCACATGAACACCTTGTTCACTTCGCTCACGTACCGGTACAGCCGAGGTGCGCTGACCCGCACAAGTCGCCCCTCGCGGCTTTCCCCTCTGCTCTGCGCTCCCGAAAGAAGTGTCTCATGCGCTCTGTTGCCTCGTCCTCCAACACGCCGCCGCATACGTCTCGACACGTGTGAAACGGATGTTTCTTCTCATGCAAGGGTAGCCGCGTGCCGCACGCTCCAAGCCTCAAGTTATTGGCGGCGTTAACGACGGCGTCGACTTTGGCGAGAGCGAGTGCGCTGAGACACATAGGACACGGCTCCAGAGCCGAGGACAGAGTAGTGTCGTGCAGCCGCCAGTTGCTAGCGGCGGCGGCAGCGCGGCGCACGCAGAGGATCTCGGCATGCGCAGTGGGTTCGTGCAGCGACTCGATGAGGTTGTGTGCCGCGGAAAGGACGGCCCCAGAACTGCACACCAGGACGGCGCCGACCGGGACTTCGCCCGGACTATAAGCGCGGCACGCTTCCGCGAGCGCGTCGCTCATGGGCTCGAGATGCGCCACTGTCGTGAAGCGAGTGCGTGGGAACGGGCGCAGGCGATGCAGGGGGGACGACCTCAGGAAGGAGAGCATAACGACGGTTCGGGGGGATGAAGGGGTGCGAGTGAAGGTAGGTAGAAATGCAAATGTGGAGGGCCGGTCGGCTGGATTAGGGATTTGTAAGGGCAGGATGGATGAATCAGATCTGTACAATTTTGTACAGTAGTGGGACAGAAAATGACGGGATATGGTGGGAAGGTAGGGGATGATGTTTTGCAGTTCTTTTTGCTCAGTTTCTGAATAGATGGAACGAGGTTGTCCGGTTTCTAGATAGACGTAATGGCGTGCGTGAGCACGGGAGCGGAGTGCGTGGAGCGGGCGCCCAAGCCGCCTCCTCGCCTCAAACGTGATCGGGTGTGCGACCGCAACGTGTGCTGAAGAGCGTGCCGTCTCTGGGCAGCTGACAGCGCGCAGAGCCTCTCTGCTCCGTACCGCGCGGCAGTTTCGCCGGACAAAGGAGCCCCCACGCGCCTCGTCACGGGTGTGTTACCAACAAGCGCCGGATCTCACGCATCTTTTGGCCGCCGCACCGTGTAACCCCGCCCCTCCGCTGCGTCTGTGCCACAGTAAAAGAAGCGCACATCAGGATTGCCGTCCCCGACCGTGCCCAATTGCCACGCACGCGCCCCATTTTGTAACAGACAATCCCGCCTCTCGCGCACACCATGTCCGACACTCCGCCACCATGATGCAGCTGCGCTGCAGCCCTGGACACGCTCAGCCGCCGCACTGGAGGACGCCCCACTGGAAGGCGCTGAAGCTGCATTAGCCAAGGCGCCCGCCTGTGTACACGCCGTGCACGTCTTCCCACCGCCGTAATGGCAACCTGAAGGTCTTGACGCAATAACAGTGAGCCGTCGAGCGTCCTCCCCACGCCCGACTGTGAGGTTGCCATTGAATCTCGTGCCCCGGCTTACCCGCTTCTAGATGCAGCACGCACCGAGGTGCAGCTCTTTTGCGACATCGCGTTGCCAAGCTGCACGCCTTCTTCGCGGCGGTCGCGACCATTTCGATACACTTCGTTTTTGCACTCGCCACTGCGCAGGGTACCGTTGAATGGTAAGCTCACCATCAAGAAACCAGAAGCGAATTCATTTATCTAACCACAAGAATCATGTGCGCATCAATTTATTCTACATGCGTGAAAGCGTCTCACACATGTTCTCACTGTACTTGTACTAAATATCCTCGCTCCCTTCTGCGACCTCGGAGAGGGTTGTTCTACGACGTTTGGTTCTTAACCTGTCATCGGAGTTCAAACGTCTCTTCAGTTTCTTGACGTGCCTCTTTTTGGCAGCACGCCGTTCTTGTTTCACCTTTCTGAGCTCCTCAATTTGTTTATCAATCTCATCTGAGCTGGAAATAATTTCCTCTTCTTTTCCCTCTTCCTCGGAGTAATCCGAAGATTCACTGACTGCAGGATTCGTCTTCTTGTCCTTGGCGATCACAGGTTGTGTTGACGAGGGTTTGGATTTCGACATTATCTGCTTTTTGGCGCAGTCCCCAGTCCTACGTCGTACGCCATCTCGCTCTTGGCGGACACCTGCCATTGTCGTTTTGCCTCTGTATGTATGGGCCCGTTGCAAACGACTCAGGTTGGACTTATGAGAACTATCTTTTTGAGCTCCCAAAATGTTCGGGTGACATAGTGGATTTCCTCTAACCTTCGCAGCCGCACGGATTGTTCCTCGAGTTCCTTTGCGTACGTGTGTCGAACGAATTCGACTGGATTCGTGGTTATTTGCGTCCATCCTTTCGGATACAGTCGGAGATGCCGGAGCGATCTTTGCGGACGTCTCTCGTACTGTGTATGCACTGAAACCGGTAGCAGGGTGGCTTGGTAACTGCGGTTGTTTCTTTCTCGTACGCAAATCATTTGCGAGAGAGTTGTCATCCTGATCCGCGACAAAATGCTCCGGTGAGTCTAATATATCTCGTGCTACTGAAATAGCTCCCTCTTTGTCAAAAGATTGTTCGTTCCGTTGGGGTTTCGGGTGTTGGGATGCCATTCCGCTATTATTATCAAATACTGTACGCCTACCATTTAGACTTTCCTTCTTCTCCTGCTTCAGTATAGATCTGCGTTTCGATCGCATTTTTGTGATCACGATCTTACGAATGGCAAACAAGCGCTGAGTCTGGGTCAGAGGATCGAACATGTGATCGACCGCTAGCTCGTGCACCAGAAGTTCGATGCGCTTCCCGTGCGCCAGGTGAGCTTCATTGTAAGTCATCTTCCCATACAAGTCACCGATACTTGAAACAGCTTTGTCATGGACGACTCGCATCAATGTTTCCGAAATCTCGTGTTCGACGAGATTCGAATCATACCACCGATATTGATTACTCGGATTCGTGGCGTTTGCCTCGTTGTGACTCTTGACGTATCTTCCAACCTCCTTGATCGTGTTGTAGTAATTACGAGTGTCTTTTCCTTTTCTTTCTGACTGACTGCGGCTGTCACTTTTTGTGTACGACCGTTTCGCGATGGATTCTGGGATGAGGGGAGGACGAACAGCATTAGGGTCATTCGGAAAAAGCCCTGCCGGTTTGAGAAGCTGGCGAAGCGTTTGGACGGAATGGTTCATTGCGCTACGTAAAGCTGGAAGAACGCTAATGGAATACAATTGAGTGTGGTACTAGCTAAAACTCTCCAAACAGGAGGACCTATTTCGCTCGTCGTATACACTGACTACCTCCATCACAATTTCGAAGAGAAAGTGGCTTCTTTTTCGTTTCGGCTCCTTTTCCCGCGCAGCCACAGGCAGATAAACACTCACTGAGACTCACCAGGTATGGTATGTACAATCTAACTCGCATTTCATTGCGATAGATGTTCTGCAAGCGTTTCAGATCTCTACATTGATCCTCAAAATCAGTCTGACTCGATTCGCCTCTACAAATCTAGATTGACATGAGTTCTCGGCCGAAGAGATTCATATGCCTAGCCCACTACAGATGTGCGTGCACTCTACCCGGAAAGCCTGTTTCAGAATCTACCATGAAGGCACACCGGAACCGCGCAAATCAGAGAAGGGCATTATTAAATCTCGCTAATCTCCCGAGAGGGCCCCGCTACTCTGAACGAGATGCAGCCGAGCAGTTCAGAGAGTTCATGAATCTTTCCAGCACAGAACGATTGGTTGGGTCCTCATCTTACCGGCTTCCGTGGCCTGATCCAAATTTTACCAACCCTACTATTGCCCCCCACACAGAAAACGAGGAGCTTGATAGATCGCATGTTTCTCGAGGCCACCAACGGGCCGTTTCACAGTCATTATCGAGGTTCGAGGAAGATGGGGAGGGTATTGACAGCGACATGCAATCTCCAGATTTCGACAACACCCCCTCAGAAAGCGACGAATTTCAATCTGTCAGTGAATACGACTGCCACGGAGAAGAATATTCAGACGAATTTTGTGTGTATGAAGAAGAGGGCGAGGAACGGCATTTTGGAAATGTTAATGTTGGTATTCATGCCGATGCTGAAGTAAGATTTCGTGAATGGATGGGGCTCGAGCGTAAGTGGATTGAACTATTTATGCGATTCGGTGTCAAGTTGACCGTCATGGAGGCAATATTGCGGCTCCTCAGAGCACCCTTTAAGGCAACGCAAATACGACGTAACCTCGAAAAGTACACGCAGTTCTACCCCATTCGGTACATTTCATGCCGAGGTCACAGACTGCTAGAGAAAGAATCAAATATCCTACAGTGCGAGAGCATGGTGGCCAGCGGCTTGCGTTGTGAGATATGCGTGTCATCCAGAGAACCGGATTTAATTACTTTCCAATATCTTCCTCTAGAGCCGAGACTGCGTGCCTGGGTTGCTGAAGAAAAGAGTTGCAGAACATTGTTTGAATATTATCAAACTCAGTCAAATGAATCTGTTGTTCGTAGGGAAACTGGAAAAAATGGTCTATACTACGAAGATATTTTTGACGGCTCTCTTTTTACGAGAATTCTTCAGAAGAACGGGGGAATCGAGGCTTCGAAATACGATGTCTTCATTGCCCCGAGTTGTGACGGTTTTGCGCCTTATCAAAAAGGACAGTACAGCTGTTGGCCGATTGTAGCACTGAATCATAATCTACCTCCCAGTAAGCGATTCATCATGAAGAACACAATACCGCTGGGTTTTGTTCAAGGTCCGTCAGAACCAAAGCAGATACATACTTGGTTCACACCTCTCAAAGAGGAAGTCGATCGCATAAACGATAGCGGTGGTTCAATGATGCGATTCTTCGACGGCATAGAGAGACGAGTTCGAGTGCACGTCATTTTCTGCACTGTAGACGAGCCTGCTGTAACTAAAATGGCAGGTCTGAGAGGCCACAACAGCAAGGTGCCCTGCCGGTACTGTGAAATCCGGGGTGTTTGGTCTCCGTTCCACTCACATGTCTACTTTCCAACTCGCTGCGAGGTGATTGAAAGCTCTGCAAACGCTCAGAAAGGTCTTCAAATCTCTTCATGCGATGAACCCACCAAGTTGAGGGATATTTACGATCCCAGTGATCCCCCTATGCGAACCGAAGACGAGATTGAGATTGTTCTGCTTGATCTTGACGATGATTCTCCGTTGTCAACGAACGAAAAGGAGAGACTATCTTGTGATTCTGGGCTCAAAAAAGGACTGTACCGCTCACAATTCGTTCAATTGTACCGTACATATCATTCCCACCTGATATCATGCACAAATTCATGAACATCTGCCATGATCTTATTTCAATTTTCAAAGGAAATTGTATCCATCTTGCATCCGACATTCTTGACGGCAAAGACAAATTTGTTTTGTCATCAACTCAATGGAGGATGATCGATAAAGAAATGGACTCCATAAAGAACGGAACATCGGCTTCCGTATTTCCAGATGTTCCGAGGAACTGTAAGTACGGGGCGCATTGGAAAGCTGCTGAGTGCTTGGAATTCATCACCAATTACGCCTTGATCGTCTTTGAAGGGCGTCTGCCGAAGAAATACATGAAGAACATTCATTCGTTAAGTGTCATCGTTGAGCTTTGTCGACGACCAGCGCTATCCGAAATTGATGTAGAACGCCTGAAGGAGCTCGGCGTTGAGTTTGTGCGTGGTTATGAGGATTTATACTATCGGAAAAATCCGAGACGAGTAGGGGTCTGCAAGTCTACAATTCACAGTATGGTTCACCTCGGATGGGCTGTAGAGCAGTGTGGACCGCCAATATATTACAGTCAGTTCTGGGTAGAACGATATATTGGTGATATCAAAAGCCGTCTTCACGCCACCAATCTCGCTGCAGAATCTTTGAATGAAAACGCGAAATCTGCAATACGGGTAAATCTGTTCTACGGGAACCATTTTGCGTCTAAGAAAGATGACCTGTTTGATATGGAAATGGAAATCAGTCAAAGCGCCAATCAAGAAATTGTCCTCTTGGCTCCATGGGACAAAGAATCATTGGAGGATGGGTACCACATTCGAAAAAACACTCGTGATCTTCTCATCAAGCTCGTTCAGAAATCTGAGGAGGTGGATGCTAAGGAGGCTGGAAGGGCCATCAAAGAGGACGAGATATGGTCTTTCGGAAGAATGAAAATATCGTGTGGGGATGGAATCCAGGTCATTGGAGCTCGTGACGCCAGAAGGCATCGTAAGAAAATGGTGAGATCAGATTTCTACGTCGCCGCTGAGTTTCAAAATTCCGTTCACACTGATGGTCGTGACGTTTATTATGGTCGCATCCTCAAGATTTTGCGATACAATTTCAGGTGTCTTTCTGAAGAAAATACTAAAGAACTGGTACTTGTGGAGTGGTCACGCAAACTTTGGGCCGATTCCTTTGGCCAAGTATATTGTGGAAGAGAACTCAACCAAAGTTTCACAAACGCGACAATAGAGGATGCTTCGATTATTCTGAATGGGATCGGAATTGTTGAGCATTGCAGTCCTTCATTCCGTGGGACGAGGACATATTTTGTCGATCCTTCGCGCAGTAGCCGACAGCTTCTATCACCTGAAAGGGTTGGGGTGGATGGTGTGAACAGAAACTTGGAATCTCGGTGAGATAGGAAAAGGGACGCCGTTCGAGGTTAGCCCCTCGCTGAGAGGTTCCCCATGTTGAGATTTATTCGGAACGTGGAAGCACATCGCGCCTTGAGAACACAATGTTGCAATCACGCGACAGCCTCCACAGCATTTTGAGCAGAGACCCTTTTTGCATAAACGTGCACGGCGCGATGGAAATCCAAATTGAGAATGAGCTGGTTGATCAGGCCGATGGAGATGTAAGGCGGCTTTATATGAGAGAAAGGAGAAGGGGACGTCGCAAAAACGATTGTCTCTAAGATTACGATCTAAGAAAAGTCGGGGGATGGAAGACATGGAAACAGGGAGGGGAATATTGTTTTCAAAAACCTACGAATGTACTCATTCCGTGCCCCCGGCGCTGCATGTCACGCCAACTGAAATCGTCAAGGCGGCATTGTTGTGATTGGCCTTCAAGTTTTGCAACGCAGGGGAAAAGTCGGAAAACAACGAGATGGTGACGGATCCAAAAAGCGAATGGGCAGACATCGCTGGTCAACAACGGGAAGAGAGTCTCGGGAGAGAGGAGCGCTGCAACAAAGAAGCATAATGTTCACAGCGGAGCGTGAGCAAACGATCGTTTGCTCTTGTCGACAAGGGGGTAGGGAGGGGGAGTTTGGAGCACCCTGCAATTGCAATGGCTTCCCCCCCAAACTGCATCATAACCTACCTTGCTGTCGCCCCAGACTTATGTACGACGAAGGTCACTCCAGGCGAAAGACATGCTGGGGGCCGAGTTGACAGCGTCTTCACGCGAGGGAATCGACAACTTTGAGGGCGCGACTATCTCTCTCCAGTCGCCCCGTGACGGCGGCCTCCCCTGTTGCAGCGGCAGCAGCGGCGGTGAGGGCGAAGGCAGGCGCAAAGCTGCGCGAGCGCGTGGACTCAGGTTCGTCGCTGGACGCAGCCGTGCAGTTCCTGGGGCTGAAAAAGAGCAGCACGGTCTCGTGCTGGTCGCAGCCCGTCGAACTACGCGCCGGGTGCTGGCGGGACGCCGAGCAACAACGGGGTCTGGAACGGGAGCACGACGGACCACAAGGCGAGCAAGCTATCCGAGCTATGAACGGGCGCATGGGAGAGAGTTCGGGCGGCGGGGATTCATTACATCAATGCTGTAAGGAAGTGATCTGGACGTTATGATATGAAGATGGAATAAAGAAAACCCCTGATCCGAAGCGATGTATATGAGCAGTTCTGTGCTCGTTATAGAACTAATTTTGTGCATTGATCCTTCTATTTACGCCCAGAAATGCGGTCAATTCGGAGTGCTGACGGAGTACCTGTGATGCATTCGGAGTGTACCTGGACGTTATTCGGAGTGTCTCTGTGGCCCACCTGTCGGTATAAATTAACAAATGTACCTGAAAGTGAATAACTCCGTCTATGCTCCGGAAGACCTCCGTAGCGCGTCCGGATGTCACATGTCGAACGCACTCCGGTGGCACTCCGGTAGGTTTACTAGGGCAACATGCCAGCCCTGTTGCCCACATCGACTCCGGTCCTGACACTCCGTCCTCGCGTCGATACCCTGCTGCGTCGGAGCTCCACGATAAGGCCATGCGCCTTAATCCTGAGCATTTTGCTTCCGCTAAATGGTTCTCAGTGATCGGTGTATGCGCCTTCGATGACATTGCTTACTCGTTCGCCGATGGCGCCGGTATGCTTCCAGGACAAATCCCTCTTCAAGCCATTCGGTCTTACGATTGGTTGGCTCGCATCGCCATTCCTCCCTCCATTCTATGTCACACTCCTCCTCGTGGTCGTGCGGTGTTATCGACCCGCTTCATGACCGCTGTGTGTGACAGGCTTGAGCTGCCATTGACGCAGGATCTCATCCCTGAGGAATTCGGTTGTGACACGTGGCAATTTCGCACCGAGGGCGAACGGTCTTACCTCGACAACATGCTTGCCTGGACCTCCGATGACCCTCCTCGTGAAGCTAACCGCCTTTGGTTCAACCAACGGACCGTCTCGGGCGACGCTATGATGTGGACCAACGCCATAATTCCGGCTAATTTCCGACTTATCAAGCGGGGTACCATCCCCTTCTTCCAACATACAGTGCGCTTCGAACGCCGCATTCGGTCTGACACGGGTTATTTTGTGGCCTACCAGATGTTGGAGGCGCGTGAAATCTCGAGGTCCCATTACGCGAATCGTTACCAGCGTATTCCGTCGTGGTGGAACCAATTTGAGGTCTGCCAAGGCTTCTGGGCTGAGCTCGGCCGCGTGTACACGTATTATGGAAGGTATTTACGTGACCCTCAACACGGCCTTTGGGTAGTCTTCCTCACAGAGTGGTGTACCAAAGTGGCAGTGACCCTCCTGTGGGAGACCTACGACTGCTGGAGGTTGTGGTACTTGCCTCCCCAACTCATCAGCCTCATGCGACGCCTCGATTATTCGATCCCCCTGGGCGGTGCTGATGCAGACACCGAACTGCATTCTCTCCTCGATATAATAGAGGAGGTCGATTGGGACTCGATACCGCGTCAAAATTCCTCTCGTTCCTTCGTCCGGCAACGCCCCTCCTTCTCTCCTGGTCGTGCTCATCGTGGTGCTGGGGACTACGCTTGGTTTAACCCCTGGACGGGATCGCAATGTTCTTGCGACGAGGGGCGTCTGAGTCGACAGTATGGGAGTCAGACGCCTCTTCCGGTTGAATTGCCCGTCCTCCTTGCGGATCCCCGCGAGCGCGACCTCTGTCCCGGGGAGCCTTTGCGTTCTCGCCCGGTATTACCGGTCTCACCGACTTCACTTCCTGTCGATCCGGCCGTCCCCACTCCTCCTCCTGTGAATGCTTCGATAAGGGCGACGAGAGCCCCTGAGAATGAGGAAGTCAAATCCCCTTTGCGGTCCCATTCACCTCCAGTGGCCAGGTGTCAACCTCTATCAGAGACGAGGGAGGTCCCTTCGTCATCTAGCCGGACTGAAAGTCTGTCCGTGCACGCCGTCCCAGAAAGGAAGGGAAATTCTTCGCCCCTTACCCCCTCGGCTCCTCCTGCACTGTCTTCCCCTGTGCACATCCCAGCTCGTCCCCCTTTTCCTGCGGCTGTTCCAGTTGCCGCCCCCTTGCCACCAATTGCCGACGCAGTCCAATCGACCAGGGGAGGTTCGACCTCCCCGTCCTCTTCAGATGTCATCAAAAAGAACGACGGCGCCGCCAGCGTTTATCGCACATTACTCCGTGCCCACGGAATAAACGAGGGGGCTCTTCGAGGAGCGTCCCTTGTTGACCTGCGCTTACTGGCGCAACTTGTCGCCTCACTACCAAAGAAAAATATTCTCGGGTAAATGGTCCCATTGACCGCTTGCCGATGGTAGCGCCCTGCCGATCCATGTTCGGATCATTGTCCGCTGAGAGTGTTGACTCATCGTCGGCACTTCCCTTCGTTCCACCGAAAATAAATCGCATTTCCTTCTCCTATCCACTTCCTCCTCTTGTTACATTTTTCCTCCTCTTTTTTTTCAACACGTACGTCATCCTTCTCCTCATTTTCCTTTTCCTCCTCTTTACCCAACGTTTTGACGGGGCCCACACGCCCCGATTTCCGCTCTCTCTCTCCCCTTTTTTCTCTTTGACTCATGCGCCCCGTCACTGCTGTCGCTTTCCTTCATCGCCAATTTTCCTCCTCCTTTTCTCATGCGCCCCATCACTGCGTTCGCTTTCCTTCCCTTTTCCCCTTTCCTCCTCTTTGCGACCTCTTCGAAGACATCATCGGATACCTGCTACTTCTGTTGATTCGTAGTCCATGTAAACACGTAATTTCTGGGACGACCCAGTTCCCTGACAGGGAGTCTGTCCTTCTGCGAATTTCCAAACCAGTGAGCTACCTCGATCGACTTCTGTACCGACCACCCCGAGCCTGCATACACCACAGTGTCGCATGTCTCCTCCACGTCGGGGAATTGGCGGCGCCCTCTCCTCAGTCTTTTTCTTGCACTTGTAAGTGATCTTCATACTCGAGATCGTTTTTGCGAGGTTCACGAATGCGATCACGACTCGAGCCACTTTTTCTTCCCCCCCCTTTTTTTGCTTCGACGGCATCAATAAATTTCCTCGTTGAGGTCCGGCGGCGGGGGGTAAACACTCCCTTAGGGAGAAACGTCGTCATCGTTTTGGGGAAATTAATGATTCTTACAACCAGTGGTGACTCGTCGGGGGTTTTTCGCTAGCAGCGAACTGTCTGAACTTTTGGTTTCTCTACTTGGGCTCGATGACGGTGTCAATCCTCACAACCCTCCTGACCTTCTGCGCTCCTTACAAGTCGTTAGCTCTTTCCAAATTCTCCGTCCTTGCGGCGGACTGTGGGTCACACTGCAGAACTGGTCGTCGACGTTTGATGTGGGGTTGGCGTCGTGTCGCGGAGTCGTAATTCATCCAAAAAAAAGAAAAAGATACATGGAACGGGCACAGGAGAGGATTTTCCAAAGAAAACGAAAAAATAACACGAGCGTGGTCAAAAGGAGGAGAGAGGGACTCTCCCCCGTCGTTGTAGCTGGTCCCACTGTAACAAAAACAGTAGGTGCGGGATGCGAAGCTCTTGACTCTGTTGTTAATAATACGGTCACAAGTTTCCTCCGTAGATGGATGCGGATGTATGAGACGACTTCTTCGAAGGTGAGCTCAAATTCTTCACTCCCAACTTCATCCTCCCCGCACTCCGATTTCTCATCGTGTGGGCTGAGGGAACATCCCTTCTTTCGATCTCCTCATGCGTGGATCAATCCAGCGGCTGCTCCACTCGGATCGGGTGTCGTTTTCGTGATTGATGAACCAGCGTCGCGAGTCTCCAGCGACCTCCTTCTACTCTCGCATCACTTACACGCCACATAGCATTCCTTCGACGCTCCTTCACATTTTTTTCTTTTCTTTTCACAGCGATCGCGACGTACATCTCTCAGGCTCTCCTGTAGCTTCGTATTGACAGTATTCGACAATCATCGTTTTGACCAGGTACTCGGTCTCCTTCCTCGCTACTGGCGCACGCAGATGACGAGCGGGGGGGGAACAACGTCGAAAGCGACGTCACCGTACTGGGGAACCAGGAACTCCCGCTGAGGGGGTTCCATCCAAACATTTCACTTGTAGATGGATGCTGCTCCGGATGGTTTTGTGGTATCCCTGGTGGTACATACAAAAAAAACATAGCAGCCCCGAGGGATCGACAAAAGCTAATTAGGGAGGATCTCCCCTCGAGTTGACCTTCAAAAGTGTTGGTCCAGTCTCCGGGGTGTGACCCGTGTGTCGCACGTCCGTTCATAACACGATAGGAGAATTTCCTCGTCAGGCCGTCGTGGGGCCCGAGTATTCGTGGATCGCGTTAGAGCTTTATACGTCGCCATTCCCCTTTTTTGTCTCTTCTCGATTACCCTCCTCCTTTGTCTTTGCTAATCCTTAGGGACTTGCAGAGCGGCGTCCGCTGTACGGGGTCATGCTCATGTCTTCACCTAACCAATAAATAAAAGGAGGCAGAACAAAATAGAAACCGAAGGGAGTGAAGCACCCCTGGAAACAAACGACGGTCCGTCATGAGTCAGGGGGCGAGTCGCTTGCGCGCAGGGTATGTGGGAAGGGAGTGAGGTCGATCCGTGTTGACCGGGCGACGGCTGCAACCTCGGTCAGCAGCCATCTTCGTAACTCCGGATCTGTCGTTGACAGTAATTCTTCTCCGTTCGACGAGCGTTAGTCCGTTGGTTTGTGGGGTGTAGTTAGCGTCCTGCCCGGGTGACCGGGCTTGAGTGCGGATAGACTTCGGTGTTTGTATCGTCGGCTGTGGCCGGCGACAACAATTCTGCGGCAACTCCGTCGGTTTCTTGATCTGAATTAAAATTTCGCGTCATCCCCTGTATCTCACTTCTGCTCGCGCGCCACTTGTCCTTTGTCCACTCGTGAAAAAACCTCAAAAAACACTTTCCTTTCAAATTATGACGAGCGGGTGTGGATCCCTGATCTAAACGTCCCTTTGCGTGCGCACTCATGCGACCCGTGATCATACGTAATTTGCGCATTGTCTCCACCTGAGGCTGCAGTGACTTCGTCACTTCCTGATGTAGCGCATCTCGCCGCTCTATCTCCATGAGCGTTAAGTCACCCATACTTGCTCGTCTCACCTCATCTTTCCTTCTCGCCATTGCCGATGCGCCTTACTTCCGCTATGCTCATTTCTCGCTAGCTTCGTGCTGTGGTTCACAGCGTCCGTCTCGACTCGACAACATCCCGCATGCGTAATCCTGCCTGGGCGTGCCTGTGTGAGGACCGTCCTTACTCCTCACCACGGCGCGATCCGTAACATCCTTTCCAACTTGATAACTTCTCGACGGGGGCATCCCCTTTCGCTACCACGCGAATACCTTGGAGCCTCATAATTCTGCACAGAGCCGATCTCCGGTTGCTGATTCTCGACTCGATCACCCTACAGGCGAGCAACTGTTTTCATCCTATCTCCACCATTTCAGTCGCGGTTCCATCACTTCTCGCATCCTACACGTCGTCTTGATCTGCCTCGTCCGCGTGCAGTCGCCCATCGACTGCGTCCTCTCCCAACCTTCTACTTTATCTCGAAGGTAACACACTCGTCAATCTGACGCATCCCCTTCTTCTCCAATCTTCTCGTCACACCCGTTCCCTTGTAGAACAGACTTCTTCCTCGACTCGAGATACAGCTTGTAGCCTTAATCACGATCGGCGGTTCGCAATCCCTTGTCGCCCTTGGGCACCTGTCGTGTTCTTCCTAAAACCAGGCACGCTCGCTTCGGGATCGCCGACCTAGGTGCATCTGGGGAAGGGAAAACAAACATAAAAAAAACAAAACAACCAAAACCAAAAAAAACAAAAACAAAACAGAACAGTTAAGAAGGTAAAAGCATAGGAAACTGGTTGCGGCTCGCGTCTTCTTTTCGCTTTCCATCATCACATTCCGTATGGAGCTCATCCTGGTCTCGCGCGTGCGACTTGCGGTGGGAGGGGCGGTTTCTTCCTCCGGAAATAGGTCACCACTGCGCTGCGCGGTAGCTGAGAAATCGGCTCCCACGTTGCGTCCTCAATCGCGTAGCCATACCATTCCACCTTGAGAATTAATTTTCCATCTTGATAAACGTGGTCGACTATTTTGTCGATCACGTACTCCTGACCCCCGGTTCCTTCTTCCTGCGTGTCCAACTGTCCGTCCCCCTTCCGAAGAGCCAGCGGCTCATCCTCATCCTGCTCTTCCGAGCCTCCCATCGCTTGTAGATCGGGCGGGATGCCTGTAGCTTCTTGATTTATCAAAGGTCCGTCATCCATCCTATCCTTCGCTTGCGCGGCGGGCTCTTCTTGTTCCCCTTCTCGGTTGAGGAATTGTAGCGCTTGTCGTAGCCCGACTATCGGCGTGTAGTCCATGGGACTAGGGGCTAATTCGACTCGATCTCGGGACACGCGCTCTTCCTGGTCGCCGATGGCAATGACGAACGTATTCTCAGTTGACTCCTTCACTTGATATGGGCCCGTAGCCACTTGTGCCAACTTATGTTTCGGCTCGGTAGCCGTGCCTTGCTCTTTCCGAAGGAATACGTATGATCCTGGAGGGATGTCATACTTCGACTTGCGGAGCCTTGCGTCGAAATTTCGCTTGTAGCGCGCTTGTTCTTTCCGCAAGCTCTTACCAGCGCCTTTCATCAGGCTTTCCAACCACGACTGCCATTTCAGGTAGTACGCTCGATTCGAGCTAAATCCTTCCAAACTTGGCTGTGCTTGTAACGCAATGTTTCTCGGCGCCCGAGCTAACACCAGCTCGAAGGGCGCAATGTTCGTAGTTCGATGAACTTGTGTGTTGTATGCGAACGTCACAGCGTCGCTAAATAGGTCCCAGTCCTTGGGATGCTCTCCGACGTATTTTCGCAACGCGGAAGTCAGCGTGCGGTTAAACCTCTCAACTTGGCCGTTGGCTTGCGGGTGGTACGTAGTCGTGAACACATTGCGTATGCCGAGAATTCGGCAGACATTCTGAAAGAACCGGGCCGTGAACTGTGTTCCATTGTCGGACAGCAGCTTGACCGGCGGTCCGTACACGAATACCCAATGGTGAACGAAGGCTTGTGCGATGTGCGCAGCTGATATCTTCTTCAACGGTACAGTTCGTACCAGTTTCGAGTATCGATCGCTGATCACGAGAATATACCGATTTCCTCGTTTAGTTGTAATTAGCTCGCCGAGGATGTCGATGGCGACAAACTCCAGCGGAGCTTCGGGCGTGAACAGCTTCATTTCCTTCGTGTTTCTTCTTAACTTCACCCTTTCCCGCGCACATGCGGCGCAATTCCTCGCGACTGCATAGCAGTCTAGGGCCATTGTAGGCCAATAAAAATATCTTCTCAAAGTCTTGTAAAGTTTCCTGCCTCCCGGGTGGCCTGCCAATTTTGCGTAATGGCTTAACCCTAGGACGCGGTCCCTTAACGATTGTGGTATTACCACTTGTACAAACTCCGCCGCGGTACGGCATAGAGTTCCTTCGAGTTCCTCGGTCTCCGTGCTGAACGTTCTCACCTTTCCGGCGTCCATTTCTTCCTTGATGCGGTTGCAGAAGGGGTCGACGGCTTGCTCGCGAATGAGCTCCTCCGGAGTGACAGCTTGGAATTGATCGAGGAGCTCAGGGGCGGTCCCCCCCTCAAGAGCGAGGATGTCGTCTAGCCCGTCAAAACTGTCCTCGTCCTCCACTGTTCCCTCGGCCGGTTCGGCCATAAAGCATGGAATTTCGTCGTCGATTTTGTCGACGGTTTCTCCTGCGGTCCGTAATCTTGACAGGGCATCGGCTTGGCTGTTCGCCTTGCCCTTCTTGTACTTGATTTCGAAATCAAATTCCGAGAGGCGGAGCCTCCATCGGATTAATCTCCCGCTGGGGTCGGTTACGTTCATCAACCACCTCAATGAGGCATGGTCGGTATGCACGATGAAGCGCTCGCCATATAGATATGGTGTTAAAGTCTGTACGGCCCAAATTACCGCTAGACATTCTTTTTCTGAAACGGAGTAGTTTCTCTCGGCTGCGGATAACGTTCTTGAAAAGAACCCGATGGGTTTACGTTGCGCATCCGGGTGTGTCTGAAATAATGCAGCGCCAATTTGATAGTCGCTTGCATCGGTGTCTACCGAGTATGGTAGGTTCTTCTTCGGCAGCGCCAACACCGGTGGCGCCAAGATAGCGTCCTTGACCTTATGAAAAGCTTTTTCGCACGGTTCGTCGAATCCTTCCAACTGGACTGGTTGTCCCTTCTTCAACAGTTGATTGAGCGGATGCGCGATTTTCGCATAATGCCGAACGAATCTGCGGTAGACATTACAAAGTCCCAAAAAGCTCCTGAGCTGGGTCTGCGTTTGAGGGTACCTCACTTGTTCCAATGCGACGGTTCGCGCAGCGTCCACTTCCAATGTACCTGGCCGAACGACATGGCTCAGGTACTTGATCTTTTCGACGAAAAATTCACACTTGCGAAGCTTGAGCTTCACACCTGCCTTCTCCAATACAGAAAGTATTTCATCCACGTGCACGATGTGCTCCTCCCATGACTTGCTAAAAATTATGATGTCATCCAGATACACCAGACACCATTTCCAACGGAACGGAGAGAGCAGGATATCCATTGCTCTCTGAAACGTCGCTGGCGCGTTAGTTAGCCCGAAGGGCATTCTTGAGAAGCGATACAGTTCTGAGTGACACGAAAATGCGGTCTTGTTGCGGTCGCGCTCAGGGATAGGCATCTGCCAATATCCCGAAATCGCGTCCAACGCGGAGAAAACCTTGGTGTCACCAAGCGAGTCCAGGCACTCATCCATGCGCGGTAAAGGATACGTGTCCTTTACCGTCACCGCGTTTAACCGACGATAGTCTACGCAAAAGCGCATCGATCCGTCCGGCTTCGGCACTAATAAAACGGGCGACGCCCATTCTGACTGCGCCGGTTCGATGACTCCTGCTTCTAACATCTTCTGTACTTCTGCGTCCTCGACCTGCCGAGCCTTTGGACCGACTCGATAGGGAGCTTGTGCAATTGGCCTTGTATCCGGGGCCAGTTCAATCCGATGGACCGTGGTGTTGATCTCACCGAGGGTCCCATCCCACATGCGGGAATACTTTTTCAACATTTGTCGGAATCTTTCGCGCAGCCGGGCCGGCACGTGGCTCAGGTCGAGTTCCTCCACGTCCGGCGGGGGAGGCTCAATCCGCCGCTCCGGCTTCGTAGTTGCCGTCGCGGAGAGCCTCTCCTCCCGTTCTCCTTGCTGTTCCTCGCGGTCTTGATCCGACGGTTCGCATCTTGTCTCGCCCGTAGGCGTCTTGGTGGAATTAGGAAAATTTTCCTTCTTCCTTTCTTGAATTCCGAGAACTTCACCGATGGTGGTTTTGCTCTCGAGCGCGGCTCTCGGGTGCGGAAATAATTCTGCCACCACTTGGCCTTTTTGCACCCTGACAGCGTACTTCCTAAAATTTGCAACGAGTAAACGAAATGGCCGGTCAGGCTCAACCTGAACGACACCATTCGTGCACGTCAACCCGTGCCTTTCGTACAACGACGAGTACGGCTGAACCACCACCAAGCCCGCCCTCTTTGAGGTGCATTCCACGACGCGTTGCGTCCCTGGCTCGATAGTCGTAGCTCTTGCCACTTTTACCTTAGGGGAAATTCGCTCCCTCTTCCCCTCATCCTCGTCCTCGCCCGGGACGAGATTCTTCTTCCCTTTTCTCGTCGAGAACCGCCTAACTATCGGAACCTCCGAGAAATCCGCCAACTCAACCGTTTTCTTCCTTGGATAAATTGCTTCCACAAACCGGTCACAGTAGTCCGCGCCTAGAATTAGCGGGACTGCTAGTTTTTCGCATACAATAAACTCGGCTGCGGCCACGAATTTTCCAAGCCTCACAGGCATTCTAATTGTGCCGAGAGTCTGGAGTGGCCTGTTGTTTGCGTCACCAATGTCTTGGGTCGGTCCGTAGGACACTAGAGATTCCATTCCAGCCGGGAGTTCCGATTTTCGCACAAGGTTTGGTCCCGCGCCGGTGTCTAAAGCAGACAACACCCCGCTCATCAATCCGATTGTGGGTCCGATGTCCGCGTAAACTTTGTAGTTTTTTCGCGCAAGAACCAAAATCTTCTCGGGACACTCCCTTCGCTTAACCCTGTACCAGGGTCTTCGAACTTCTTCCAGCGGATGATCTCGGGCTCGGCTCAAAATTTTCTTGACTTGAGCTGGCCCTTTGGGCTTATCCACGAATCCAACAACCTCCTCCTCGAGGCCTGATTTTTCCTTTAGAGACGGGGAACGGGGCTGAACCCCGGGCACAGTACGTAGACTCTGTGCCTCTCGCGACTCATGCGAGATTCCCCTCTCTAGTTTCCTGCCGCTGCGGGATCCTTCTCACATCCGACGGCGCGGGCCCCGCGGCGGGCCCTCTGAAGGGTTGGTTCGACCTCGGCGTTGAAGCACTCGGCGCGCTCGCCGTCTGCGAATCGAACCAATTCTTGACCTTCAGGTAACTCGTCGATGGTATCCCTAACCTCTCCATCGGAGACAACGCCTCATAATTTTCCAAAACTCGGTGCATTTCCCGGAGGGAAAGAATGCACGTTGGCGCGGCGTGCCCCTTTTCGTAACAATGATAGCACACCAGTCCGTGCGTCTTGACGGGATATTGCGGCCTAGGTCCTCCACGGGCCGGCGGCCTTCCTTGACGTTGCGGCCCTCCGATCAAGCCTGGCCTTCGAAACGTCGTACCCTTGTCTTCCATCGGAATGCGCGGCGCCGGCGTGTGGCCGCGCCCCCGAAACGTCATCACGGGATCCGTGGGCTCTTAAAACGACTCCGTCGTGTATGTGGGCGTCGGTAAGGTTGACGACCAGCTTTCCCCGTAGTCCTCGTGTCCGTAGCCCTCCGATGGCTCAATAAAATTGCCTTCGGCTACCAAGGCTCCTTCATACTGATTTTCGCTGCTTCCGTGCGCACCGCGTTCATCCGACGCGGAGATTGTCTCGGCTAAGTGAACGGCACCCTGACTTCTACGACCGGGATAAGAAGCCCTCGGCTTCTTACCCGCCCTGATCGTCGACGGCGTCTGAATCGTGACCTTCTTGGTCTTCTTGTCCTTAGCGCGGCTCGCCGAGCCATGCGCCTTAGCGTAATTAACTAGTCTCAAAAACGAAACGTCCCGATTGTCTTGCCGGTATTGAGATACCATCGGCTTGATACTCAAATCGAGTCCTTCAATAAACATCGTCATTTGTTCTTCCATCGAATATACGTTTCCACATCGATTGTTCGCGTCCGTCAGACGGATATAAAATTCCATCTCGTCTTCAGACGGTCTTTGCTGAACTTCTCGCAATGCGAGTACGGCTTGACGGATCGCCTCGTCGGTTGCGAAACTCCTCAACAACCACTGTACGGCCTCCGGCCAAACGGATACCTTTCCGTGGTGGGACCCGGCCGTCTGAGACACCGAAGTGTACTGCCTCAAGGCGATGCCACTTAGAAATTCGGGCAACAAGCGGATCGCTTGCCCCTCGTTCATTTCTTGAGTATCGAACTCTTGAACTAATTTTGCCAAAAAATCCAGCACAAGGACCCCGTCCTCACCTGTGAACGTGTTGTCCTTCTTCACCTTAGGCGGAATATCTCTCCTGATTTTTCGCACGGCGGTCCGCCGGGAACTTGACAAATATGTCTGCGGGTTCCGCAAGCGGTACGTTCCGTACGAAAGTAATTTCTTGAAGAGGTAGTTGGTCGGATTCAGCTCCTCCAGCTCCTCCCATCGCGGCCCGCGCCGCGTTGCGACATCTTCGGGCTCCGCGTTCTTGTCTCTCCGCGAGGCGGACGAAGTGATCCCGCCGCGTCTGGAGGTAATTTTCTTGCCCTGCGAAATTCCTTTTCCTTCCTCTGAACGATGTTCGGAATCGCTGGCATGGTTCGACGAACCGTCGTCACCATCTTCGGAGAGGCCATTCGACTCGACCGTTGAGTCCTGGCCCTCCGGCTCGTCACTACAGTGACTCTTGCTCCGGCGTCGCAGATTCTTCTTCGAAGTCCTCGACTTGGAACTCCGCTGTACAGCGGCCTTGTCCTTCTTCGATCGACGGTCGCCTTCTCGACCCGTGGGGAGCGGCTCTTGCCCGGCGACCTGTTCAAGGTCCTTGAGACGATGAGCGGCGCGGTCGAACCTGTCGTCGATACTGCTTCTAAATTTACCTAAGGACTCCAAAGCTTGATTCGTAACGCGCCTTGCGTCCTTGACTGAACTTTTCAACGAAGCTAGGACCTCCGGCTCCAGACCGTCGGTCGCCTCACCTCGCTCCTTCTCGACGAGATCCACTCGAGCCGATAGCTCTCCTAAAACAGTGTGGAACTCGGATGCTTGCAACTCCAGTTGCTTCCGGACGCGGGCTAATTCAGCCTCGAGATTTTTCGTCATCTCTTGGCGAATTTCCTCGCCCATCTTCTCGAACCTGTAGGATAGGTTATCCTTGTCGGCTTCAATCCCCGTCGGGGTTTCTTGACCTTCAGGATCCGTGGCCGTATTGGCTTGGCTTCGGGTGCTAGGACCCCGCGGGATCCTCGACGCCATTGCCGATCCGCTCCTACTCGCCCCGGGACCGACGTCCCCGGGTGCGCTTGTCGACATCGCTCGTACGAGCGAACCTACACAAAAAAAGTTACGAACAAAAATAAAAAAAGAGACTCCGTCACCCAGACCACTTTTGTAGTACAACTCCAGGTCAAATTTGTCGTTGACACAATTCTAGGTCGGGTTTGCTGTAGATAATTCTAGGTCGGGAGACCACTTTTGTAGTGCAACGCGCCTGTTAGGCAGAGACCAAGGTCCGACGGTCCAACACAAACAACAGCAACAAAAACAACAGCTGCCAACGGCACAGCGCTACGGAGTGTTCGAAGCTCCCTGTCCTCTTTAAGCGGGTTTGCGGCCCGCAGTAGCTCGGATCCCTGATAGGGGGGGGGCAAAGAGAAGGGCCCAGCCCGGGATCGGTAAATGGTGGTAGAGACTTGTAAAGGCAACTGCTCGACGAGTTCGGAGGGGTGTTTAGGTAAACCTGGTCCGATGGGTCGTAAATCCAATGCTCGAAGAGCGCCTTATACACTACACCTTATACCCTTGATAAGGTCTTCGACGGGGACGTCGCAACGTAGCCCGTCGGGAAAGAAGAAAACGTAGCAGCGCCACACCGTCGTACTGCCCGATGGCAAAGTATCAACAACGGATCGGTCGCAACCAGATTCCGATGGAACCAACACTGAGATAAGCACCACTGGCGCATCAACACAAAAGCCCGATGGCAAATGACGTCACGTTGCGGATCGCAATCCTACAAGGTGGGACCAACTCAAGATTAAGGGAAATTAGGATAGGGAAATAAAGGAAAATTGGTAAGGAAAGAAGGGGACCCCCGAGCGCAAAGGATAAAGTAATCTGTAGTTAAAGGGAATGTCTTGTAAAAGACGGACTTCAACCAAGGCGATATCAGACTCTGGCAACTCGGGTTACCTTTACTGACTTGGTGGTCAGAGGGCTAAGGTATATATCGCCCCGCCGGAGTCACTACAGTAGCTCGCGGCGCTAGATCCTAAATCTAATCTAATGTCAGCAAAATTAATGCTGACTAATTAACTAAATAAAATAAAATAATTAGAAATTAAAACTGTGCAATTATTCACACGTGTGTCCCCCAACCCGGACTACTTTTCATATCCAAATATTTTCCTTTCTTTTCCCCCCTTTTTCAGGTGCGTATTGCACTACAGTGACGTACCAGTGCTGACGGGCGGAGGCGGTTCCGTGGTCGCTCGCGTGCTGCGCGTCCACTCCGGCTCGGCTCCGACTAAACGCGCGTGAAGAGCGAAGGCGACGTTTAGAATAAGCTGGGTGGACTGACCTTGGCGGTCGGTTGAGAACAAGCCCGTGCTTGTCCCCCTCCGCCGCCGTCGGTCCGCTCCATATTTAATATACAAAACAATCTATCATAACACCACAGTACCGAGGTACTGTAGTGGGCTACTGTAGTGCAGGTCGGCCTGCACTGTAATACTGTCAGCTATGTCGGGGCTGACAGTACGCGTATTACCCGTGGTGCGTGCGCGCTTCGTTCGCGCGCCGTACACGTGTGCACGTGTATGCGCGTGTCCCTTGTCCCCGTGGCGTACACGTAGACACGCGCGGTTGTACTGTAGAGCTCGACGCTCTACAGTAGCTGACCTAGTTCTTGATCTAATCTAATCGAAACCCTCAGGGGGGGGTATACTACAAGAATGATTCGAAATGCGCATTATCACTGCGAGTGGAACACCTGCTGCGTACGCCGACGATATACCTCCACTGCGAAGCGACCTTGGTGAGAATTTCATACCCTTTGGGGCGTCCGTCCCAGTTTCATCGATCAGAGCAGTCATGGTCTGGGAAAGGAGAGCGGCAGGTACAGGTTCTTCTTGGTTGGTAGCAGCGGGAAAGTGAAAACCGGAGGTAGGTGCGTGTTTGGTGAGACGGGTAAAGAGCGCGCGAATCGGATCGGATCCTGGGTGCGTAGGAACACGCAACGCAATGCGGGGAACAACACCCGTTTCGGCGTACTTGAAACTTCGGAGCTGTAGCTCCAGGCGAGAAGGAAGGAAATGGATATCTGTTGAACGGAGATGGCGGACGGTGGACGGCCGCGAGCACAGTAGGAAACCGGCTGCAACCAGACCGAAACTGCGTAGAGTCGCTAGGTTTGCTGCGTTAACGGCGCGGTGTAGCGCCAAAGCCGCTACCGAGGCGGGCAACGGAGCCAAACGTTTTGGAGCGCCGTCCAAGCGCCTAGCATCCTCGGCACAGTATCCCCGGCGGGTGAAAAGGACGAGCGAGTCTTGCGTTGGATTAATGAGACCGTAGCGGCGATGTTGAGCTGCAATGGCAGCAAGGTACGGGCGGAGCGAAGAACGGCTGTTGAAGACAAGTCCGAAATCAACCTCGATCTGCATATTGGCCTCCACTGTACTGGACCGATGGGAAAATATGGTTCTGAAAAATCGGACCCAGATTTGGAATTCCTTGAAAACAGACCAAAAATTGGGGTGCTTCCAAACTAGATCCTCCGCGGTCGTCTGCATTTGCGTCTACGTAGACCTCACCAAATGCAAGAGACACCTTATCCGATAATGCCGCAGCACGCTTGTCGCTTTTGGAATGCAAATGGAGGATCATCAAGTGGACTGACCGTTTCAGAGCTACTGGAGTCATCAGTACACGGACTGAAGAGTCGCGACGGTCTTGTGTATTTAGGTGCACAAGACCGCCGCTCTAGAGTAGAGTGGATACAGAACGCAAAAAGGAATAAACCACGACAACGACCACTCCGTGAGTTTTATCAACCGCGCACTGTATTCTTATTGTAGAGGAACCCCAAGTAGCTGGAGACTGTTGAAGGAGAAGCAGGGAGAGCTTCGAGGCTGTTACCGGTACAGTATTCGTCAAATCGCTCCCAATGACCTTGATAACTGGCCTGCGTGCTTCGAGCGTACGCATTATTGGCTAGGCGTGCGGCAGTGGTTGCTCCGAGGGCAGACATGTGTAGCTGCGACTGCGCTGCCCGAGTCCCGTCGAAAACCCATTTCTTGCGCTGTGTTCGCCGAAAACGAGTGCGACGGTGTTCCATGGTGGTGTAAGCTCCTCCCGGGCTTGTAGTTCGCGTGCACCCGCCTCCACGGATGCTTGATACCAACCTTGCGTGTGCCAAAATGGGGTTATCATTACGCCTCCACCGTGCCGTACCAGGTGGCGCGCCCATACGGCTAGCAAAGCGGGGCGAGGAAGCACAATGGGGTTTTGGTACTGTGGAATATAACCTGGAAGCTCTTGCCCATCGTGAACGCTCAGTTTCTGCCGGAGTCGCGTCTCCTGAAGTCGCACTACTGTAGATGGGAGATCCCAACTGTGACTGTCTCGCCGAAGGGAGAGCCGAACGCCCAGCTGTTGAGGACTGATGGTATGTGACGGGTGGATAGTGTGACGCCTTCCGCCTCGCAAAGCGCCCGCAGCTCGCGGAGGCGGGCTAGGAGGCGAGGGGAGCGGGAGGTCAAGTTTCGCACGGTGTGTTCTGTGAATTTTGAATGTGTGATGATCTCCACCGCTTTGCGGCGGGCGTACTGGACGAAATGCCATAGTGCGTACAGCGCTGCAAGCAGTTCGAGTTCGTTGATGTGTGCGCCCTCGTGGCGGCTGTCGAGAAATCCCGACACGGGGACGAGCCCATTCCAAGCCGCGCCCCAGCCACTCATGCTGGCGTCCGTGAACACAATCGCGTCTGTCCTTGACCAAATTTTTCTGCCTATATGCGCGTTGCTGCTGAGCCTCGCCCACCACTGTAGATCGCGCATAGCGGCGTGTGACAGCCGCCTGGTGCCGGTCACATACCTGAGCTCTGCCCATGACTTGGTACCCTCTGCTTGGCTTATACGTGCGTGATAGTGACACACGTGTAGTGTCACGCGTGACGTCACGGTTATCATACCCGGATTTGCAGACTTTCTTGGAGTTATCTGCGGCTGCTGACAGGTCACGCATGTGGGGCCAGGCTTGATACAGTTGAATAATTCCCGGAGCCTTAGCCTGGCGTCGACGACTGCTGGGCTTACCGAGTTGCCGAGCCCAGCGAAACTTCTTATGTCGCGTACTCGCACAAAGCGCTTGTGTAGTGAGGCGTAGCGCAGGAGGCGTCGGGCCGGTACCTCGACCTTTGCCAGCTTCGCGGGACTGAGCGCGAATTGTGCCCTTTCCGTATCGACAAGAATTCCGAGAATTTCTAGCTGTCGCCTCCCAGAAAAGTCGCATTTCTCCGGGTGCAGCTCGAGACTGAGCTTGGCGGATAGACGGCGTAGCTCCATCCCTAGGGCGGCGGTGTCGTGCTCCGTTGCCTCCTCCCCCTGCGTCGAGCTGCAGGCGGCTCCGAAGAAGTCGTCGCGGTATGAGTATATTCGATGGCCTCGAGCCCGCAAATGTACCACGACTGGCTTTATTATTTTCGTGAAGAACCAGGGTGCCACTGATAGTCCGCAGTTTAGACATAGCAGGATATACACCTGCTTTCCTACCTGGAATGTTAGACGCTCCTGATCGCAGCATCAGAGTCGGAGATGATAGTATGCGTCCGAGATGTCTGCTTTGAAGAGACAATCTCTTGGGCGCAATACCGAAGCCAAATCTTCTAACTGGTCCATTCGAAAAGTCTGTTCTTCGAGATGTTCGTTGATGAGTGAGTAGTCCACCACGAGCCTCAGCTTCTTGGCCGTGCTTGTAACGAATGCGGGCGACACCTTTCCCCTCATTAGGAGTCTCCTCTGTTGCTCCGGTGATGCCCGTCTGGCAAATGTAGTCTAAACACCCCCAACGGAGGGGGGTGTATACTCAGTTCTTGCAGAGACCCCGATCGGAGAAGGGAAGCAATCCCAGCTAACGGAACCCGGAAGCGGGCCCGGGTAGCGTGGTGGTCGAGCGGGTTCGGACGAGGACGCGCGCCCGGGAGGGTCGATCTACGCCTCGACGCCCCGGAGCAGCGCTGGGTTACGTACCAGCGCTGACAGGCGGAGGCGAATCTAGGCTCGCTCGTGTGCTCGCGCGTCCCCTGCCTGCTCGGCTCCTAACTAGATACGGGCTATTGTAGGCAACCCGATCTAGAATAAGCGGGGCGAGCTTGACCAAAGGCGTAGGTTCTGGACAAGCTCGTGCTTGTCCTCCCCCGTCGCCGTCGGTCCGCTCACGTATTTAATGTACAAGTTAGTCTATCATACTACAGTACAGTACGTACTGTACTATAGTGCTACTGTGGTCGGCTACAGTAGTGGGTGCGGGTCGCGCGTACTGTAGGGCTGTCAGCATTCGGTGCTGACAGCACGCGCGCTCGTGCGCGTCGTACTGTAGAGCTCGGGCTCTACAGTAGCTGATCTAATCTAAATCTAGTCCCAGGGGGTTATACTACAGCAAACCCCCGGACCATCCAGCGTTTGACCTCCTCCTCGGCCAACCGCAGGTGAGCGGTCTCTAGGTGGTAGCTTGAAACAAACCGCTTTCGGGGCCTGGAATGCCATGGTAGTTGAAGCCCGAACCTGATCTGCCGCAGTACCCAAGGGCTCGCACCTATCGCTTCCCACTCCTTGTGGGATGCGCCAACTCGGGCGAAGGGTGGAGTCATTCCTGGGTTGTTTGCCTCCTGGAAAAACTAGCGGTTCCGTTCGGTGGACCACTTCCTCCACTCTTGCCCCCTCCTCGGCCGCCTCCAGGGCGCTATCGAGGCTTCGCCGTACTACGCCCAGTTCCTTCTGCAACCGACTTCCTTCCGGCAAGCTGCGCTGCAGACTTAACTGCTTGTTTCTGTTGCCTCCGGAAAGCTTGTCTCCCGGCCGAGCTATAAGCAGCAGGGGAGTCGATGTAGGCGGACGATAGGTCAGGGTCCGCCGACACCCGAAGCCCCTTGGCGACCACAGAGAACTTCGTATCTGGAAGCTGTGAGTTTGTAGGTTCCGAACGTGGCGACCTGAGCGTCTGATATTTTGAGGAGAGCTTCTGCGACCTGCTCACTGACGTCGTCCGATAAGGACGAGAATATGTCGAGGCCGAAAATGGTTTTGAGAGATTCAACAAGGGTGTTGTTGATTGACGTCGCGTACGCGGCGGTGACGTAGAGATGATTTGCTTCACCCTGTCTTCCGATGGAGGTGTTGCCGGAGCAAAAGGTCTGATAATGTTCAACGGATTCGGCTTTGAAGCCAACGTGGAGGAGGGGGTCAAATCTCGACGGAACTTCGAAGCGGGGAGCGATTGTCTCCCAACGGTTGGCGAGATGCCAATCCTCGGTGAATGCTTCGGCTTCCTTGTCTCCGGCGAGGGCCTCACGTTGGCGCTCGGTGAGGGCTTCACCTTCGGATGATGAAGATATGGACTCAGCGTCACCAGAGTCGGATCCAGCCTGGATTTACTTCTTGTTACCGGCTCGGCTGCCTTTGTCTTGACTTCCGGCCGGCGTGGGATGAAGAGGAGCGCTTATGGGCTCGACGGCGGTGATTTAGGGTGACGCGCCAGAGTCTTCAGCTGGCGATGCGTCTTTTGGTGTAGCGGCGCCTTGTCCGAAGGCATATTTTGCAATAGCGTCCGAAATATTGGTGCTAATGAGCGCCTGTAGTGCTGCGACCTGCTCTTCGGAGAAGGAAACGGGGTTCTCAGCTGGCGCGATGTTGTCAGCCATTCTTGAGGGCGTTACCCGGCAGGAAAAAGTGTCAGCCTCCGTGTGTTCGTCCACGGGGAGTTCGCCTTCGAGACTCAGAAGAGTTACTGAGAAGCGAATGCCTGCCCGTCAACCGTGGTGGCACGCCATAGGATTGCTGTATATGTAACTTTTAGGGTAAACGTCTGTATTTCTGATTTTCTAAAATTTCCTATGCAGAGACCATGCAAGCCCATGCTCACAATTGGAGCGGTTATCATAACTTTTGCATGGGGATTTGCTTAGGCCTGGTCCTATGCAATACCAAACATGTTCCATGGAACCGTCCATGCACCAGTCTATGTCTGCATGGGGCAATGGTGGCCAAACCAATTCAGATATGTTCAATGCGAGCTCATGTAGGCATTGGTGTGCATGGGTGTTCATGGGCTCCGCATGGCGGATTCAATCCAAGTTTTAGTTTTGCCAAACATGTTCCATAGAACCGTCCATGCAACAGTCTATGTCTGCATGGGGTAATGATGGCCAAACCAATTCAGATATGTTCAATGCGAGCTCATGCAGGCATTGGTGTACATGGGTGTTCATGGGCTACGCATGGCGGATTCAATCCAAGTTTTAGTTTTGGCCCGAAAGTGCGATACAATCCGTTTTATCGATATCTGATCTGATGCTGCGCCGCAACCCTCAGTGCAGTCAGTATCTACAACCGCTATCCCAGCACCCTTGCCCTACATGGAGGACTCGTCGGTCCCCCGTTGACAGTTCTTCAGAAGTCCCGTCGAAGAGTCATCATGACATGAAATTACTCAACATGATGTTGAGTAATTTCTGAGGACTACAGTAGTAAATGGTAATTTTGTTTAAACGCAGGCGCGTTTTGAGAGTGTTTGGAGTTCGTGCGGGATGAACCAACCCAGAATTTCCGTTTTGTAGTGAAAAGGGGGTAGTATACAGTACAAAGGAAGTCTCAGCTTGCGCACCGTTTCGAGAAGACTTGGTTGACGCACCTTTCGCAGCCCCATTGTCCGCAGACTTGTAAAATCGATCGTTGGGTCTTGAGCTGCTCCGCTCACTGCCAAGTCCGTTTTCTTGATCCGTGTACTGCCCGAAGAACGTCTCAACGTTCGAATCTTCATGAGATTTAGCAGCGGGACACTGCCAAAAATTAAAATTGTGTAAACCTACAAATTATGTATTAATCTAAACATTATTTAAAATTCAACAAATTATTTATTTATTATCAGTATTCATGCAGAATTGAACTCGCGACCAAAAGAAAAGGGTAGCAGGGGAGTGGTACCGAAGCACACCACCCCTGCTGAAACCCCTTCTCCATCGCCCCGCCTTTGCGTGCGCACGACTACCGACCTTTCTGGCGGTGCCAGAAGTAAATTTCCAACCAATTTATATCCGACGATTTCGTGCTACAGTATCGGCCCCCCTGTGCATCGGCCCCCCCTTGATTAGTGAAAATAAAGACAGAGTATAATGTTAGAGAAATAAATGAACTTTTCTGTATCGGCCCACCGCCCACCCTTGCAATTCAATAAAATTCCTCCCCTGCGCAATTTTACACGTGGCTGCAGTCGAGGCATTGCCCGCCCCAGCATTTAATATCCGACGCTCCTCTGCCAACAGGGGGCGCTGCAACTCCTGCAGCCCAGCCTCCCCCCTCTTCGTAACCTCCTGTTCCGCTTTCCACCACTTCCGGACGTCAGCTCGCGCTGCAGAAGCGTCTCCACCCGCACGGCGACAGCTGCGCCCAAGACTCCGTCGTCCGCGCAGACGTGCCACACGCCCGCGGTGCGCCTGCCCCACACGCGCGCCGCTGCCGTCGCGCCGGCAAAGTTGATCGCGGAGAAGAGGCTGGCTCGTGCACAAAGTGCAGGGGGAGCTGATAGGACAGCCGATCTGCACCGCCAGATCGCGCGCTCATCCCTCACGTCGTCATCGAGACGCACGCCGAGTTGGTGGCGCGCAACGCCGTCGACCTCTTGTCTCCGCCGACCCTTCCGCGCTCCATGAGCCCTTCGTACAGCTGCCTCTCGTCCAGCTCGCCCTCCATCCCGTCCCTGCTCTTCGCCGACACGTTCTCCCTCCGCAAGTACCTCCCGATCCAGCGCATTAGCTCCCCAGCGTCATACAGGTTGATCACCTCGTCGTACCGCCGATAAATCCCCCGCATCCTCTCAGTGTCACTCTGCCCTGTTCCCGTCGTAAAACTGGTGCAGGTTGCACCTGAGCAACTTTCCCACGAACGTCCGATAGCTCTACCGATAATTCACCCCGAAATGCTTCCCCTTCAACATCCGATTGAAAAGAAACATGCTTCCCCACCGCATCGCGTAGCCCACCTCGCCAGTTGCGTAACAGCGATTTTAACATTGCCACCCCCACAATATTATCAACCTTATCCTCGAAAACAGGCATCCGTCAGTAGTGAGACTCAAAATCTTATTCCAGCAGCTCAGTCAAAGTGCTGGTAACCGTAAAAGCAACGGCGTCAACTCTGGGACGCATGAGATTTCGGACATCGGTCTCGTCCAAGTCGAGCACGTCGTGAATAATCTGAGACTCGTATTTCTCCATACCGCCTGAGCCACTAGCGCCGGCAACAACGCAGAGCCACTCCGTTGTTCCGTCTTTTTCAATCGCCATGGTATACAGCCATGCCGCCTGCCCTATGTTACGGCCCACCCCGTCCGCCCCGTGCTGCATCAGCGTGCCAAGATGCATCATACCGTCTTCCTCAATCGCATCCTCAAGCAGCTTCGCAGCCCGCGCAGCGTTCTGCAACCCCATCTCCTCCATCCGTCAGGAGGAGAGCCAGATTCAACTTAGTGTTACCGCTGCGCACGCTCGTACAGCTCCAGAGCGCGGACCTCGTCCATTTCCACTCCTTCCGTGCCGTGGTGTAGCAGCAGACCAAGATTGTCCAATGCATGCACATCGTCCCTCCTGTCAATCGCAAACTCGTACAGCTCTGAGGCGCGAACCCCGTTCTTCACGACCCCCCGCGCCGTCCTGCAGTAGGAGGCCGAGATGCACCATCTCCCATTCGTACAGCGTTAACCGCGTTCGTCTCGACTCCCTCAGTGCCCTTGTGAAGGAAGAGACCGAGATTGACCATCGAAGCGACATCATTACCCTTCTCGATCGCACGCTCGAACTTGTCTATGCCGTGTTTCTCTCGAATCCCTCCACATCATATACCAGCAGCGTGCCGAAATTGAATATAGAATGGACATGATCTTGTTCCTCAATCGCCCTCCTCTATAGTTTGACAGCCCGCGCTCCATCCTTCCCAACTCCGTCGTTCCCATCCCTCATTACGTTGCCAAGCTTGTATATCGCGTCGACACACAGGTCTACTTCGATCGCACGTTCGTACAACTACACGGCGCAAGCCGCGTTCCTATCGACCCCCTCTGCGCTCTTCTACAACAGCAAGCCGAGAGCGACCATCGCGCTGACGTCATTCTTGTCGATCGCGTTTTCGTACAGCTATGCAGCACGGACTGCATTCATGTCGACCCCGTCTGCCCCCTTCTCCAGTGGTGTGCCGAGGCTCACCATCGCGGCGATATGACCGTGATCCCCAATCGCACGTAGGTCCTCAGTTCGATCCCTCTCTCCATCTACTTTTTGATGCGTACTTATCTCTCTGCTTAACCGCAGTGTTGGAACACCTCCCGTCGACTTCCCCAATGAAATTGAACTCAAGAACCTCCTGAAGTTGGCTTGACCATTTTCTTCCGACTGCTGTGAAGTTCGATAAGAAGATCTTCTCTGTAGCTCGTGCCACGTTTGATCATCTTAACGTAGTATTTCATTCGTTCACGGAACTGAACGTTTTCATCGTGCTTCTTCTTTGGTCAACGTAGTCAAGTTCTATGGCTGTACGACGATGAGCTGCCAGAAAAGGCTCGAATCGATCATTCTTGGGAGTACCTTGACACTTGTGTGTGCTGAGTAGCTGTGGCAATGGAAGGCGTGTCGGCATTAGGGAACATCGGAGCGTCGAGCATGGTGATATATGAGCAGTGGCGAGCTCGGGTGTGGGAAACGAAAGAGGTGTCCGACCCCGACTACCTGCCAACCGAAAAGGCCAACCTGTTTTTCGATATATGTTACAAACAATTACGACATGCTGGATTTTTTGAAATCATCCGCCTGCACTGTTGCACAATAGTGACTGTAGCCGCTAGCATTCCCACGCACAGAGAGCGACCTTCAACAATACTTTGAGCTTCGGTGGCGATTTTTTTACGATTCGCGATGTGGGCAAGCTGGGCACCATGCTCATCTGCTTCGTCCAGGTCATGCTGTGCGGCTTCGACGTCATCTAAGGTATGAGAAGACACCGTCACTGCCCCCGTCTGCTGGTCGTTCTTAGAGTGCGGGATGTGGGGCGCGGCGCAATTTACGTTGAACATGCTAGCGCAAGAAATGTTTGGTTGTTCGGGGGAGGCACAGACGGACGGATCGCCGGGAATTCATTGTTGTGTACTATTCGAACCTTTTTGGTATAGCACTAGTATTTACGTTCTATTACAAGCCTCCAGGTTTGAGTACTACCCCTCGCCGTCGAAACTTATCGGATCAAACTGGGAAGACGTGAGCTCGCTAACGCCCACAAAGCCATCGCACACATCTCCGATCCAATCGCAGACATATTTCTTGAATGCTGAAGGTCTGAGAACGATGCGGTCGCAGTCCTTGCCCTCCTTTATCGAATACGGGCAGACGTACGAAAAGGTTATCTCCCTCGTATCGTTTTCATGCTCAAAAGTCTCCCCGCTGGCATCAGAGATCAGAGTCTTCTCCAGCTCTTCTAGAGCAACCCTCTCAACTATTTCGCGCAACGTTTCGTGAATACCCAGCGTTGCTTTCGGTAACAAATGTGAAAGCACGTCAGTGAACATGGCGTGCGAAACTCCACCTTTGCTCAGAACCTTCAGCAACGCAGAGTGTATATCGCTCTCCTCTGCACCATCGTCGGATAATTTTGTCGCAATGCCCAGCGCTGTCCTCGCCAGTGCCACCTGCATTACGCAGCGCGTCGCGATCCAGCCATCGAGGCGGGCGAGCGTCAAAATTGATGCTACACCAGCCCTGAGGCGCTCTTTTCCCAATCGTAGTCCAGCCCACTCCTTGTAAATATCCCGAGCGGTGTCAAAAACGAACAAGATGTCAACGCCACTCTCTCCAATATTATCGCTCTCTGAATGCCCAGGCGGCACCACTGTACGCCAGTGGTCTAGGCTACCAGAGGTAATACAGTCAATACATGCTCGCATAATTTTGTCGATCCCGCCGCTGTCGTCATCTGCAAACGCAATTCCCATCATTTTCACGTCTTCGCCAGCAGCATTGTCCAGAGCATGAATGATGTAGTCGACTGAGGCACTCTTCAGCTTGTTTTGAACCGGAATATAACTGACGTCCCACACCTTGGCCACCCTGGTCCAAACCGTTCGCTTGAGGCTGGACATATATGACGACGCCTTGTCAGCCACCTCCGCAGAGAGCTTAGATGCCCCTTGAATGCCATTGAAGATGCATGCGCCCGAAATCTCCTCCTTGGATGCTGCTCTCAGAGCACTGGTAAGCGATCCGCTTTCGAGAGCCATCTTGTATGCAGTGCGAGCCAGAATGGTAGGAGACAATTGCGGCGGTAGAAGTGCGCCGTTTGTAATGCCTAGCTTCGCCACATCGAGTGGTGGTACCGCCGCTCGAGTGCCGCCTCCCAGCGGTCCGATCCCATCGCCTTCAGCGATCTTCAGAGGCGAGGGAACCCACCGATAGTCTGCAATTCCTGGCGACTGCTCCATCGGAGTAAAGTTGCGCATGCAACGGCACGCAATGTCATCAGAGGCATATTTCATAACCACGACAAGGTCGCGTTGAAGCGGGGTGATTGTGTCAAGGAATGCCTCGTCCTTTTGATGCTTCTTCTTGGTCGCAATGACTGCGCGCTTGGCAGCGGCGGCAGCCTGGCGTCCTCCACGAGATGAACCTGCAACCAGGACCTCCAGCGCAGCCTTGGCATGCGAGAGCTCCATCACCTGCGCATTCAGCCGAGCAACCTCGATCATTAACGAATTGATCTTATCACCTTGTAGCTTTTTCACTTCTTGCATTGTCTGCATATAAATGTGTTGCTCATCAGCCCTCGCTCTCTCACGGTTGAGCAGTGATGCGATCTGCCGCTGCAGTACAGCTGCGTCGACACCCGCGGCCGTGTCGCCAGTCGACGCTCCGGCAACAACAGCGGGGGGCGAAGAACTTCGGTCCGGGGGAAGGACATCTGTAGCGCGACTGAGGTTGGGGACCGTAGAATGCGAGTGTAATGCCACGTTGGTGGCCAGAGGCCCGATTTCACTGTCTAGCCGCGTCGGGATCGCCGCGCTCAAGTCGAGAGCGCTACCATCTCCCTCCCTGCTCTCGGGCTCATGGCTTGAGATT
Source organism: Chondrus crispus (assembly GCF_000350225.1). Taxonomy (NCBI): domain Eukaryota; phylum Rhodophyta; class Florideophyceae; order Gigartinales; family Gigartinaceae; genus Chondrus; species Chondrus crispus. The sequence goes on from NW_005179055.1 coordinate 79,764, forward strand.
CCGTGGCTTCCGCGGTTGGCTCTTTTCCTTTTACGAGCCACTGAGGGAAGTCCGCAATCAGCCACGGTTCTGGTCTCGGAAGCGAGGCCACGCCGCAATCGCTTGCTTCTCCGGACCGGTGACTCCGGTTCCTCATCCAGCCTCCCCCACCGGTGGCCCACAGTCATCAGGCAGGCCGAAACAGTGGTGCGCCGACGGACCTGAGGTTCAGACCTCAGGAGGATTGGCGAAGCTGCGTACGTACTCGTCCTCGCCAGACTACTCCACCGCAGAAAATTGCGCCTGCCTGAGGCACTAACTCAAGCTTTACGCCGGCAGTAAATTTTTGCTGGAGTAAATTGCTCATGACCGTTACAGAATTATGTAGCGATAGTTTAATTGCGAAACATTATAGTCAAATTTACGCTAGTAAAGTTGAAAGTTTTATTTGAAGCCCTTCTGTAGTCGACGACCATTGCCGCACGCGACGAGCGCGTCGGCACGTCAGAGGAAGGCGAGACAAGCCTACAAAGAGCTGCGCGACGGCGCTGAGTGAATGCGATCCAAGTTCGCCCGGTTCACATGCGGGATAGAGACAACAACTTTTTCAGCCCTTCCAATTTTTCCTGCGAGTCTATCGGGTGGCGTCCAGGCGCGACGTGTGGGTCGAGAAAGACGGGAGAAATACATGCGGCGCTGATGTAGAGGAATTGAGGGCGTGTGTATACTGGTAGCATTTCGCATCTGGCACCAGTGATAGTACTGTACCAAGCAACAGTAGGATGAGTGTGGAACGGGGGGGTTTCGGGGTTTGTCGCTGCGATTGAGGAGACCAGACATGGTGCGTTTCAGGAGGGGGAGAGAGAGGAGGGGTGCGCGGGGGCCATGGTTTGCTGGCGCTGAGTAAGACCAAAGAAGGAGGGAGGCGATGCGGGAATCGGGAATGGTTTGTTGAGGCTTCTGTGGATGTGCCGCGGAGCGATGTTGACCGAGCTTCTACTAGTGGTACAGTTGTTATTGCGTAGAACGTCACAGCGAGAAAGGCAATGCGATAGGGAATGGGATTGTGTGTGCAGCTTGAGGACAGTTGGGCAAATGTTTATGGCTGCTCACGTGTACGCAGGTGCATGTGTGTATGATTTTTGCAACTGCCAGGCATTTTGCTTTCTGAAGAATCTTGCATCCTGATTACATCAGCTCTCTTGAGCGGGGAGGCATGAAAACACTTTATCACGATCGACATTGTGGGACGCTCTTTGTCTCGATTGACTCAGTCAGTGTCTTTTCAAGATTTTGACGAGCGGTCCGTATTCTCAGAGTTGTCCCAGCGGTTCCGATTGCAGTGCTAAGGCTGCGATTAAGTAGAAGAAGCATTACGGGTCGTGAGGTCTGTGATCATGCTGGTCTGCAGTGGAGTACCTCATCTTACGCATTGGCTGCTTAAATCGGTTGATGTAGAATCGATGCGTCTCCCATCCACTGCGGATGAGGGATGGTTGCGACCTCGTGCCTCTCAACTCATCATCGCAACGAACGACGTGAAGCAAGCCGCGGATTGAGCCGACATATTGCACATCAATGTAAGCGAGATTTGTCATTTCCGTAGACGTTTCAGCTTCGCACGCAGGTGCTCCTGGAGAAACAGTTTCATCTTCTCCCCTCACAGCCCAACGAAGTTTCACGCAGTTCAAGGCGCGGTCAACGGCATCGATTTCGTCCCCGTGAACACGATCGTAGTACCGAATGAAACAAATCTCGATGTCATCTCTCTTCACAGATGCCTCAGCCAGGAGGTGACCCCGTCGCGGGATTTTGATAGCGATAAAAGCCAGTACTTTCGCAATGTAGACCTTTCGAGGCACAATTCCGCCAGTGCCTCCCGGCGGATCGTCGCCACTCTCCTCAATCATGACATTATCCTGTCTCGCTACTTTGCTGCTGTAGTAGCTGTGTGACGAGACGGCACGCTGCATGTCTCTGTCTCCATTGTCCATAGTTAAAATCTCAAAGTCGCCAGCGCCGCTCTCAGGCGCCTCACAGCCCTTTAACGTTGGGCACAGGAGGCCAGCAACAGATGCAGTAGCGGGTCTTCGCACAACAGAGCCAGCCAATGGCTTGTGCTGCTCTTGGATTGAATCAATATACCACTGAAAACGTCCGGGACCTCCGACATCTTCGCAAAGTTCTTGCACGGCAATGTTGGGTCCTAGCTCGCCTGAGTGCTGGAGAAGGCTGCCGCATGAACCTGCATGTGCATGAATCTCTGCCCACATCATTATGTCGCCCCCACCAGACAAGCCTGCAGCGTCCTCACGCACCATCTCCTGTTTGATCTTTGTGAGTGATTCCGTCCTTCTGCGCTTACCCATTAGCTTGGCGATGACGTCCTCCCTGAGCGGAAGCATCCGGGTGCTCATCGACCTCGCACTGGCCTCTTGAGCTCCTTGAGCAAGCACCAAGCGCCGCATTGCCTCTTCCTGCCTGGTGTCTTTGCGTTTCGAAGTCTTGTCATATGCTGTCTTAAACAGTTTGTGGCTTGCCTCGTACGAGTCCGCGCTGTAGTTTGATAAGCTCCCACACATCTTAATGTCTGAGACAAGGTGTCGAAGAGCATGGAATTTCGGAAATGCCATACCACTTGCCTGGTACTTGCCAAACACCTCGATTGCTTTGTCCTGGAAATTTGAGATCTGGTCGGCGAGCGCGTCGAGCTCAACTGCGGTGAAGCCAGGCTCCGAGAAGCGGGAGGTAGCTGTAGCCACCAGTTCTTGATAAAGGACGCAAACAGTCGTCAAAGGAGACTTATTAATAGTGCCACAAAGCCTGTCCAACAGAGCAAAGACGAATGGCATGACTTGATCAATGCCGGCGAGGTCTTTGGCCTCAAGCATGGCAACTATCCCTGTTGATGTGAAGAACCCAGAGAGCTCATCGTTTGTCCCGGACTTCGTGAAATCAAACCTAAGCCCCACGCAGGGCGATTCTGCCTGAATACGCTTTAGAAACGCGTTACATCTTTTCAATACGTCGACTATAGCCGACTTGAGCTTTCTTGGACCTCCTTTGGAATTCAGCAGCTCTGTCGTGCTTAGCAATGGATCTTTCAACATTTCGCTCTCACAGACCTTAAGAGTCCGCGATAAACTCAGGAAAAAATTATGCAATGTTTTAAAACGCAGCAGTCTCGGCAGTGCCAGTTCTTCGGTTAGATCCATGAACGGCCACTTCAAAAGGGCAGGGCGAACCGTCGTCACGCCCACCAGTCTCATGTTTTCTTGTAGAGACTTCTTTCTCGCCGTATCACAAGCCTGCTCAGCGACTTCGAATTTATTCAATCGCTGCACAGTGTCCAAGATATTACGTGGAATGCAAGGCTCTTCCGAGGCAAGATCGAGCTTCGCAGTGTACCCCCGAGGGCAGTGCCCGTGCACCGTGCCCCCCACGTCCGATGCTTCGGGCATATCCGCAACACATGAGGCTAGAACAGGGTGGCATTTTCGGACATTTCCCTCTCCATCTGCTACGACTATTCCAGTGCGCGATACATCCCAAAGCGGAAGCAAGGCCTCCTTGATTGATGCCTGAAATAAACGGCTCTTCGATAATCGCCGCTCTTGGACTGAAACTCTTTCTGGCATTACAAAAGTCTGTTCCTCTTCCTCGCGGCACCAATATTCCTCGTCATCGCCGGTAGAGTTGGCAACATTAATTGCAGCCCGCACGAATTCAACTGGAAAGTACGCAACGATAGTGTCGCCGTTGGAGATGAGCTCCTGTCGGATCGTCTGAGTCATGTTCAGAGAGCAGATATGGAAAGGCAGGAAGGAGTGAGATCCGACTTTCAAAGTCTGGCACGATTTGTCTGAGTAAGCTTGAATCGCTCCGACGAAGCTGTAATTATCAATCCAGAATCCACCGCCATCGCCACTGATGATGAAGTCCTTTATCAGAGGAACCACGTTTTCTATAAGAGCGCAGCCCATCGTGTGATTGAAAACTCTTACATTGGCGCGGTTCGTTTCTATGAATGGATCGAAGAAGAGCTGGTGTGACTGAGCTTTTGCAAATTGGCGCTTGAGAGAATCGACTGGCGAGCGGAACCAGCCAACTCCATACACGTTGCAGTTCTTGGGGTCGCAGATGGTCTGCTGCTTGAAGTTCAGATCTGCGAGCCAGCATTTAGCGTCCTCTTCTGCTTTCTGGCGCATTTCCTGAATAGATTCGAAGCCGATCCTGAGTAAGCTTGCATCAAATGACTGATGTTGGAGGAGATTGATGATTGTGTTCGCCTGTCGATCACCACCTTTGTCGCCGATCTCCAGCACCACATTTCGCAGTGCGTGAACCACCTCTTCCTTCGTCGCATCCTCAGCTTGCGACTCCTCTACACCTGACGTATCAGCTGCGGTTGCCTCTGCCTGTTGTTCATCCTGCCCTGTTGCATCCAGTGCGAAATGGGGCGAAAAAGTTTTGCTAAGGCCGGCGGCTGGCAGGATAACATTCGAATCTTGCGCTGCCAGTCGGATCCTATCCTCATACCGCTCTTGCAAGGCACGACCGGTGAGTTGGAAGCTCCCACGCAAACGACGAGACTTCACGGGTGGCGGTGAGTCAGAAGCGTCAGCCTCTTGTGCCTCAGCTTCATCTACTGCTGCCTGCTTGCATTTTTTCTTGTGGGCTCCTAGGTAGGCCTGCCTTGGGAAACTTTCTCTGCAGTACGGGCAACAAACAGAAACGTGGTGCATGGCGCAGGCACAAGCTTCGTGAAGAAGCTGGCCCTGCTGTTGATGCTCTTCCACATGGGCTTGCCGGTGAGTGGCAAAAAAACTGAGCAAGAGCATCATGATCTGCTTGAGGTCCACAACGTGGGAGGGGTGCCTTTTGATTGGCCCAGTAGTCTGCCGAAAATGATTTCATTCAAGGGTATTATTGAAATCGCCCGGCGGCTAGTCGCCATCCCACGCGAGCTTTGCGTTGCACGGCCGACAGCGCTAGTGCCAGCGCGATCGTTTTACGCTTTTGGCTTGTGAGGATGACGCATGGGCCCCTGAAGCGACTTCGCCAAGCATACAGAGACGAACAGGTACTCGGACGTCAGTGTTCGTACGATACGAACAAACCGTCCGTGAGGCACTACCAAGCCCAATAAGGCTGCATGGGATGCAGTCTCTTTCGCGACTCTACGCTACACGCTTAGCTGTGTAATAGACAGCCGTGTACGTGACGTAGAGGCGCACAACAAAACATATCAAGTTAGTATGTATCAGGCTGTGCAATCCTGCGACGCTCCGTCGACTGGCCACTGCAAGTGGAATCAGCTATCCAGCGCCCCCGGACGTTGAGGCATTTGATTATGCTATGGACTTGGAGTTAGAGTATCTACACATGGTTCGAGCTGCTACAATCTAGATGACTCGAAGCGGACTCTCCCGTACTCTCGCAGCATTCATTTCAAAATTGCTTTAGCGATCAAGTGCTTTCATTATGCTGAATACATATGTTTCCTTGCTAACGGTCAATGCTAAAGTGTGAGACTCTCGAAGTTTGGTGTTTCGTTCTCAGAATGCATAGCCAGTTGTTACAACTCACGGTACGTACAAATCGATCTTTCCACTACGAGAGAGTCTTTGTTCAACTTACGGCGTCGGCCCAGGTCCTTGCTGACAGACTGCCAGTGTGTGAACACAATCTCATTTAGTCATGCACTGCTTGCAACCGTCACGGTGAGGAAGACACGATTGTGTGTCTGCTGGACTGCGTACTGGATGAAAGGTAAGTGAGGTCTCCATCTGGCGGACTCTTTGCACGTCTCACAAGTGTACCCTACTCTTTACTGACTCTTTTAGTACGCCTATCGACAACCACAAGGAAGTTCTATGTTCGTCGAAATTTTCGCGATTTGACGTTTGCTTTGCATTTCGCGTAGCCCCCTGCTGCTACAACTGTGCACAGTTGTCGGCCACGAAGACACTCCATGGAGTGTCTTCGTGGCCGACGCAGAGAGTCATGGAAGGCACGAACAAAGTTTCTCCGACTCAATAGTTCAATTCGACTTGACTTGACGCAACAAAGGCTTTGCTGGTGCGCCACTAGCATGTCAGCATTGGAACGATCTTGGGATGCGCCGTGCACCATTATAGTGCATGATGCCGCCCACAGCTGTCCGGCCCCGTTCCGGCCGGCCACTCTTAGCGCTTTGCGAGAGACCGCGAACGGCGCTCCATAGCCAGAAGCACACGACACCGCCTGTCAAAAAAGTGTACTAGCGGAGCGGGCGGCGGGCTCCACTCGCGACCGCCACCATCCCCAGCAGCTGCAAGCGCGAAAAGATTTGCCTCGACGTTCGGGTCTTGTATTGTAGTGTTGTAAACTATGCAAGTCTCCTCCTTTAGTTTATGCTCGTAGCATAAACTAAAGGAGGAAACCTGTACGGCTAGAGCGAAAGAAAACCGCCCAGTAGACCCATGCAAGCCTATGCAAAGGTCAATGCAAGCCCATGCAAATAGCCAAATCAAGTACATGCAGAAAGCCCATGCAAGGCCATGTATATGGCCAATGCAAGCCTATGCAGATGGCCACGCAAACCCGTGCAAAAATCTCTTCCAAGCCCATGCACATTCCCAATGCGATCCCATGCAAAATCCCATGCAAGCCCATACAGGTGTCCAATGCAAGGCCATGGAAAATCCCATGCAAGCCCATGCAGATTCCTAATGCAATCCCATGCACATGGCCAATGCAAACCCATGAAAGCCCATGCAAATTACCAATGCAAGCCCATGAACCAAGCCATGCACGTCCACGCAATCATGGCGCATTTCTCCGCATAGGAAACACTTGGGAAATTTCTGCTCGTGCAAGTATGGGTAAATCGCCATGCATGCATTGGTTTAGCATGGGCTTCGTATGGGAAAGTTTAGACTATCAGAAAAACAGACGAAGTTGCATGGAGCTGTGGGTGGACACAGTGAGCTCCGAGGTGGAAGCGAGGTCACGCCACCCCCAGCTCGGCGTGCCCCGAGTGGGCGCGTCAGGAATTACACCGTGATCCCAGGATACAGTCACGGAATTGCAAGCTATTTTTATGGGTGGCTCTGCGAGGACTCTGGAAGCGCGTTTGTTCACCAGAGAGTGTCAGAATATCTTTCCAAGATCGGCTCTTTAGTGCGTTCTGGACGCAACACTGGGTGGAAGAGGCACCGATAGTGTCGATGTGAGTTCTCGTGGATATTGGTTTGAATTTTTCTCGTTCTCAGCCACGGTTTTGTAGAGAGAATTCGCAAATGCGAAGACCAAAAAGAAACTGTTAAACAATGAAACTTATATTTCAACTTGAACTGCAGGAGTGTGCAGTGTGGCCTTGGCCAAACTGTAGCTTTGTTGTCATAGAGAGTAGTGAGAATTTTCGGTAGTCAAGCGGCGTCGGGGGATAGTGTTGCAATGAGTAGGGCGGAAGACATGCGGTATCTGGATCGCTTGACACAAACGTGCGAGTATGGGACGTGGAGAACGGGATCGCAGTTCATTTCGGGAAGGAGAACTGGCAAGACATGGTAAATCGATTTGTGCGAACAGAAGATATGAGTGCCGTTTCCTGCAACGGACCAAGCTGCATATTATTGCGAGTGGAGGGAAAATTGTGAACGAGGGAGAGAATGGCTCCCAGGCTATCTTGGTTCACTTAGAGGGTGGCAAAGACTCCTTGGGGTTGTACATCGACCACGATCATGGGGGCGTAGCTTCGTCTTCTGGTCGTCTGATGGCTACTATGAATGTGTTTGTCTGAACACGTAAAAGTGAGAGCAGTGCCTTTTAGATCTCGCTAGCTAGATGCGGTGTGCTCGAAAGTTCCATCAACGGGGAGAATGCATGGCTTCTAGAACTCGTTTTCGAGCAAGCTATCGCGCCGTGACCTTAGATAAGATGCTTCGGCAGGGGTATGTTCACGGATGCTGATGTTGACCCCCAAACATGAGAGGTTGGGCGTACCTTTCCGAAAGGCATCGTGTTGGGCGAGCAAAAATCGAAATGGAAGAGTTATAAGGCTGTTGAAACGTTGTAGGACAGTGACCTTCAAAGTGAGAGATGTCAGGCTTTGTTGCAGCATAAGTAGAAGCATATGCTGCTATTGATTCTCCTCTTGGATAGAACGGGTCGTGAGCTGGTTGTCCCAACATCTGCTAGAAAGTCTTGACAGTCTTCAACTACAACGCATACAGAAGGCAAGAAAGCAAACTCTCGAAAAGAGAAGACGAAGTATATGTGCAATTACCTAAGGTAACGGGGTTTTCTTTTGCATCTATTGTAGAGAACTGCTGGATTTGAAACATGGCATTCTCCGGTCACTATTATACCCTTCCATTCGACATTAAGCTGGTCAAGAAAGCATTCCTTCGGGAGGTCAGCAGGTGCGATAAACCGCTAATCAAAACGAGTTTTCTTTCTTTTGAAGCCTTGTTTGAGCACAGGAGGGTAGGTACCAGACCTGTTGGAAAGAGAAACTCAGTTGTTAAGGGGAGACAGTTGCAATGGAATTGACTTTTTGCGTATCTGTTGTTTGTACTACGGACAAAACCGAGTTATGTCACTTCCTGTCGTTGTCAAGTCCCATGAAACGCGACAAAACAGAACAAGACTGACCATCTCATCATGACACCCCTATCGCTTGTGAGGCGCCACCGCTGTGCACCACCGTTGAAGCATTTATTTGCACTGTTCGTGTACAGGTACTTTAATACCGTAGCACTAAACCACATGTTACCTACCTTCACACTAATGCATCTATCCCTGATGGCAAGAAGTACGCACTACTCACACCTGCTTCTCCCCGTTAACTTCAATACTGCACATCCGACAACTAGAATAATCGTGTAGATGGGATAAAGAACGTCTCCGATATCCCGCATGCCCCACACCACGGCATCAAACGCGAAATCCAAATAGTAACAAACGTAAAGGCCGGCAAGCAGCCATGACACCATCCTTGCAACAAATGGCAGTTGCCGTTCGCGCCTCTCCAGAGCCCGTCCAAAAGTTCTTTCACAAGCTATGTAAACACTCCCCACGAGGCCGACCACTGCGAAAGCAAGTCTCACTGTATCCGAGTATGCCGCCAACACCGCCCACTCACTCCTGTTTCGAGACATCTGTTCGAACATCTTCCCCCCGTCGTGCACGAGGACCCAGCTGATGACAAAAAAGTGATGGAGAAATGCACAAGTAAGCATTACGGAACACACGAGTGAGCCTCGTCTCGCTTTGTCGCAAAGAAGAAACGCTACGAAAGGGAATATAGCCAACCCGCCGGTGTGGCGAGCAGCAGCTGTCCCCATATTATGCTGGGTGCCTCTTTCAAAAGCCTCGCTCATTGGTACTGACAAGTGCAGCAAACTAACCTTGAGAACTTGGAAGAATATCATGCCGAAAAAGGAGGTCACAGTCGCCATCCACCGTCTCCACAATGCATTTCTTGGACGATCCGTTTTAAAGCCCTCACTCGGACGTGGGGTGGCCGCTGTCTCCACATCTGCCTGTCCATCTACATTGGCTACCTCAACTTCGTCTCCCCGTACAGCAGTGGACACATCGCGTGGTGAGTCTATGGCCGTCGCATCTTCTGTGTCGCGCAACGGACATTCTCCTGCATTTGCGCCGACAGCCTTGCTGCCCTCCACTTCTTCAGCTCTGGTCCTGCCCTCTATTGTGATTTCTTCAACTGCGGTTCGCTCATACACCTTTTCGTTCTCAGAACCACTTGTTCTTCCCATTCCAGAATCGGGGGCGGCGTCCCTCACGTACAACGCAGACACGCTATCCACAGGTACTTCTGCGGTTTCATCCGCTCCCACCATCGCATGTGGTGCATCCCCTTTTGCAGTCACCAATGCGGTGCCAAGGGTCTCGGCACCATGATAGTTACTCTCCTGGATCATGCCTAGGCTAACAACGTGATCCGTTGCATCCAGAGCCGACCCATCAGCCGCATCTCCATCACTCGCCTCCTCATCTCCGTCAATGCGGACATCGTCAGAGGTAGACACATGGTAGATATTCTCTAACGAAGAGGTTCCTTCTCTACTACTCTCTGCGTCGACTTTCCCCGTTGGGGGCAATGGGATCTCGGCTGTGGCTTCCTTGTTTTGCCCCGCGACATTCTCGCCATCTGGCGGAAGCTCGCCAATTTCTCCTCTTTCAACCAGTTCTGCTTGTTCTTCTGAAAGAGGAGGCTGTGCCTCCCTTCGTGCGCTTTGGTCAATACACGAAACGCTTTCTTCACTTCTCTGCTCGAAAGCACCGGTCTTTGCCGCTTGAAGGCTCGCTTCCGCCGCCTCCCCAGACAAAGGTGAAGTCAATTCGTTCATTTCCTCAGCCACATGCGATGCAGTGAATTCACCGGTCCCTTCACCCGCATCGTTCTCTGCAACATGAGTTGTATCCACGTCCTGCGCTTCAGCTGTAGAAAAGGCTTGCTCACCATGTGGTTCCTCCACACGCGACATAACCACCTCATCAGTACATTGCAGACTACTCTCACCAGCATCAAGGGTTGTGGGCGTGCCTTCGCCTACGGCATTCTCGCCATGCAATGAATCACCTTCTTGAAGAGGTATTGCCTCGGTTTCTGTCCACACCTCATTGCTCTCTGAACGACAAGCCACATGCACAGATGCAGAGCCTCCGCCCACAGCTCCTTCAATACGTGTTGCAATTTCCTCTTCATGTGGTTCAACAACTGCATCGCACTCGTTAGAAGGAACGTCGCGCGCAATGAGAATCTCATTCCTCATACTTCCTGCGTCTCGAACGACGACATCTTTAGCATGTTCTTCCCTTGGAAGCGCAGGCAAATCCGGGGACTCCTCAGCTATACTTGTTCCATCAAAAATAGCAGCGTCCCTCTCGTGCGCCTCAAGTTCAAGGTTTGCGGTGCATGCGACGTCAGTAGTCTCCAAAGCTCGAGTAGTTGGCCAGGCGTTGATATCGTCATTCACATCTTCTGTGTATGCGGACTCAGCATTCTCGTCGTTGACCCCAGGATCAGTTTCCTCTTCGACTTCAGGCCCCTCTACAATCGGTGCCGCAGGCACAGAGATAGCTGCATCAGTCACAGCTTCGTCTTCCTGAGACACAGCTTCCTTCTCACTCGGATGAACCTCAGTGTCCTCTGCTACTGCAATGCTTTCGAGAGTCTGCGGTGGTATCGTAGGCGGTGTCCCCTCGAACAAAGGTGCTCCAACCCTGGTTGAAAAGTTTTCTTCTGTCCCTTCAAACTTAATTTCCTGTGTCGCTTGAACAAACTCCTCTGCTGGTACTTGAGGCAGAGCACGCACTTCTTCGCTCATCGCTTCACCAGAACGTATCTCAGTATTCGCATCACTAAAATTTGTGCTCTTTGCCAATTGATTGTTCTCAATAGCATCTGCAGGGTTACAATCTGAACTGTGTCCTTCTGATTTGATGTTCTTCGCGTCGGTGTTTCTATCTTCCTGGACATCTTCATCTTCGTTTGACGCCACATTGCTGGTCTGTACGTCAAAAGGCAGCCCTTCATTTGTTGCTTCGTGCAACAGTCGGGGCTGGAGCCTCTCCACAGGCACGACAATTTCTTCTTGATCTTCAATCTTTTCCCGTAGTGCTTCCGTATCTTGGGCAGCAGAAGTTTGCATAACGTAGCTACCCTCGACAGTTGGCGCAGTTGGCGCAGGAGCATTCTCATTGATTTCGGCCCCAGGTGCCTCTTCCGTCGTCTCAGCTTCCGCTTCTGCAGGGGAAGCATTTTCCCTTGCAGTGCTATCAGTTGCTGTAGTTGTTTCCTCCGCCCCAACACCGGGTTCATGAACCACAGTCAACAAGGGCATTGCAGATGTATCGTTTTTGGAAATCATCTCATCTGCAGTAGACAAGTATGGCTCGTCTACAGCGGCCTCCGCGATGACCTCTCCTGGACTTCCCCGTTCTTCGTAGACTTCTACGGCTTGTGCCTCAGCTAGGACGTTGGCCTCTCCTGGTTGAGGTCTATTCACGATTTTGTCCGCATCGCTCAGGGCGTCCTCTTCCGGCGTCTCACTTTCGAGAGCAATGTGGCCCGGGCTTACTTCAAAAATCTCTCGTTGCGACTCTGCGATTTCATCGTGCTTGCCCGCAGCCGTGTCGGCAATGGTCTCATCCTCATTCGCGGGGAGGGCGTCTTCCTCCTCATTTTCTTCGGCTGAGTCACCAGTCAGTGCATCTGCGTGACGCCGCCCGAACATATGACCGGGGTCTCCTCCAGCTGCAGGGACAGCACTTTCGTTCTCGCCTTTCCCGGCACGACCCCTTTGCGTTGCTTCAAAATTGCCTATTCCTTCTGAAGATATTGCACCCGTCCACTCCTCTTCCTTAACGGAGTCAACACTCGGCTGGTATCCAGATTCCATTATAGGCTGTTGGCTGACTCTCTCTTCGGTCGTTGCTGCAGAGGCCGCCTTACTCACTTGTTCGGAAACAGGCGCAAAATGACTTTCTCCAGCGTCGTTTTCGACGACGAGTGCCTTTTCCCGGGTCAATACCCCACTCTCTGCTTCATCTGTAGGAACAGTCTCTTGGCCTGTGAAGCGTCTTTTCACATTTGAAGTCGATATATTGCTAATAGGAGACACCGCAAGTGCAACACGATCTGCAGACTCAGCACGCATAGCGAGACCAACATGACGTACTTCGAAATCTTCGATCTTGTCAACAAGCGCAAAAGTGCTCTCTGTTTTGATGCTCGTGTTTCGCTCGCTCAACGAATTCACAGCGCCTGAAGCTGTTTTCACGGAGTGACTCATCTCACTGTCCCCCGTAATTGTAGTCGAACCCCCTTTCGCAGCAGCACCGACGGCAAACGTTCTTTCCCAATTTTTCTCATCCAATGTCATCTCGGTCTTGCGTCTCTCCGCAGATGTAGGAACAGAAGCATTGGGCTTATCCGAAACAAGCAACGGGGCTTCTCCCGCAAAAATAGCATGCTGACCTGTTTCAACTTCGAAGCTTTCTTCAGGGTTTGGGGCTAAAGTCGAATGTACGACTTCATCTCGGCCGACTTTCGAAGCATTCCTTGGAGCGTCAATTTCGTTCTCACGTATGCATGTGGCATCACCTTCTTCTCTTAGCGAGCTGTTGCTTGCATACGGAATTGTTAAAGTCTCATCGCGTTCAACCCCTCCACTACTCTCAGCCATTCTTCCTGATTCTTCTCCTATTGCCGGAATGGGCTCCACAGAGGCCCCCGGGGTATCATGGGTCTCAGCATCCTGATGGTTATCCTCCAAGATATCGACCTGGTTGGCAACTCCACCGATAGCCATGCTTCCAGCCTGCTCAATTGCTCCTATGTCATCACCGATTGTTACGCCTTGCGCACCAGTCTCACTGATATTGATGGGTACGTTGTCTCGAATCATGCCGCTTCCATCCCCTTCACTCGTCACCATTCTTACATCAGCTGCGCTGTCTACATGTTCTGAAACGTTACTGCCTTGTTCAGATTCCTTCGCTGCCACTTCGTCATCCATTACGCTTTCAGTTTCCGCACCCGCGGCTTCGTGGGATCCCACCAGCTCGTCGCCATGAGGCATGTGTGCCTCAGCCTTATTTTCTAGGGAGCTTACCACAGTGGCGGAATCAACATTGTTGCTGAGGTCGGCCTCTGTTGTATGCAGAACTGACTCGGCAGCCGCATCGCCATCACTCGCCTCCTCGTCTCCGTCAATGCGGACATCGTCAGAGGTAGACACATGGTAGCTATTCTCTAGCGAAGAGGTTCCTTCTCTGCCACTCTCTGCGTCGACTTTTCCCGTTGGGGGCAATGGGATCTCGGCTGTGGCTTCCTTGTTTTGCCCCGCGACATTCTCGCCATCTGGCGGAAGCTCGTCAATTTCTCCTCTTTCAACCAGTTCTGCTTGTTCTTCTGAAAGAGGAGGCTGTGCCTCCCTTCGTGCGCTATGGTCAATACACGAAACGCTTTCTTCACTTCTCTGCTCGGGCGCACCGTTCTCCTCAAGCGGTTGTGACTCTACCCATGCAACTAATTTATGGCTTTCCGCAAAAGCGGCTGAAGGCGTGGCTGAGGCCTCTTCGCTCGTATCTCCTTCACCCAGCGAGTCAGGGTTCTCGTTATGGGCTTCAGTTTTTAGTGCCCCTACCACTTGACCGCGTTCTTTACCAGAATCTGCAGGCGTTCCAGAAGCCTCCGGAATTGCAAATTCTGCATCATGTAGTGCAGCAGTCCTCTCAAGTAGTTCCGCTCCGGTTTCTGTTGTTGCTATAGCTTTTTCCTCGGCTAGAACTGCAGGCGTGTCTGGAGCTTCTTCAATCATAGCTTCGTCAGCAGAAGATGCATTGTTGCCCTCAAGTGGCTTGGTCCGTGTTTCTTCTCCGTCTTGACCGGTTTGCGTATCTGCACGTGCAGCTCGAGTCCAAGCCTGCTTTCTCAAGTCTTCGTCATCACGTGATGCAACATCCCTTGCAAGCAGTGCGGTTCCTTCCACTATTTGGTAGTTCTCTGTAGATGAGACCGTCGCTGCACTGGGAGTCTCCACCCCCACATCTTCCTCATTAACTGAAGAAAGATGCCCCACTTGCGGATCGGTCACAGCTTCCGCTACTACCTCATCACCCTTCGTGGGTGCATGTGTACCTGTAGCTAGTACATCCCCGCACACACTTTCTTCTCCACGCAACGTATCTTCCTTATGTCGCATTTCTGGTTCCGTTTCCGCTTCAACTTTCAAGTTCTCTTCTTGCGGATCTGGACACGTGGCCGGAGCCTCCTCACGTGCAGTCCTCTCAGCGTTCTCCTCATCTAGTGCTGTGGTCGCACTTTCTTCTGCTACTTCACCGACCTCCGTCGGTAGAAAAATAGGAGAAGCCGGCCCTTCCTCAGTTTGTAATTCTTCAAGTGGAGATGCGCTCTCCGCTTCTTGTGACTCGTTCTCGGTCTTCTGTGGAACATCATGATTCTTGGTACCAGGAATCAAAGAATTGCCCCAAGCCCCCTCGGCCAGACCCTTTTCGACGTGTGACACACCACTTTCCTCGAAAGATTCCGTCTCGGTTTCTTTTGCGGCTTCCACCTGGGGCTCCACAATTGCTATTGGATATGCAGCCGAAGCCTCCTGACTCCTTCCTTCTTCACCATGGGATGCAGATTCTTCGCTATACACCTCAGGCTGTGTTTTCGTTGCTTCTATATCGCTCTGCGTAGTTAGAACTGTTGGTGAAGTGGTGGCCGAAGCAACAAAGCGGTCTTCACTATGTGACGTTAAGGTCTCCTCAAGTGGTGCAGTCACAACGTCTTCCGTCACTTCATCGGCCTGTAATCCTGAAACTGAAGGGAAAGTTCGAGCCTCCTCTATTGTGCTTGCTGCACCGCAGGGCGACATATTTCTCATATCATGGTTTTGCGGTTCACCTGCCAGTGTCGTTTCATCACACGGCATATTTGGCACCGCTTGCGTCGCGAGAAACTCCTCACCCACGCTCCCTTCGCCGCGCAACAAAGTGCTGCCATCATGTACATCCTTTTCTGCTCGCTCCACCCATTTAGCGCCACATGCAAGAGAAGCGTTGTCGGGCAGAAAATCTCCAACACGCAACGCAATATTCTCGTGGGTTGTTTCGGTTCTACTTCGATTCGTCAAGTCCTCGTTTTCTGAAGCTGGAACTGCAGGTGTGGCCATATCGTCCATGGCCGTAGCTACCCCTGCTAACAATGCGAGACTGCCGTCATTGTCTCTAGACGCCGAGTCCTCTGCTTCATCAATGACCTCCGTGGGTTGAGCCACAGAACTAATATGTGCCTCTTCAATCGATTTTATCTCATGTCCCAATGCGATTTTCTCAAGACCAGTTCCAAAAGTAGTTGTACATGCCGCTTTCGCTCTCTCCATAGCTGGTGTTGGATGTATGGGCGCGGGCACAACTTCAATAGTTTGCAGCTCAGCGATTACATGACTAGGTTTAGGTCCTGTATCGTCTGCTAAACCATCGCTTTCCATGGTTAGGAGTGTTGGTGCCGACAAGGGGTCCGCAATCATATCTTCTTTGGCAAGGGACACATCATGCTCTTGACTTGCTTGCGGTGTTGGTTCCTGTCTCGCAATAGCACTCTCCGTAGAAGATAAAGTCGGCGTTGTTGCGATCCCTGTAGTCAAAGCTCCTTCACCTTGTAACACAATATTCTCGTCATTCGCTTCTGGTCCTGTGTTTTCTGACATCGCAAGAATCTGCGAAGCTGACAAAGCTGTTACAGACGAGCTGTTCTCAATCAGATATTCTTTCAGTTGCGACGCAATGCTTGTGGGAGGTACTTCAGGCATGGCGTCCTGTTTTATCTCAACAGCCTCTATAGTTGCTTCTGCATTTGCAGCATGTAGGCCTTCGCTGACAGACTCCAGAACCCGTAAAGCAACATCTTCACTGTTCGGTTGGACATTCTCTATGACCTGGTCATGCTCTGCAGCAGCGGCTCCGTCATGAATCACATCACTTCCTTCTAAGGCTGCAATCTCCCCTTCTGTGTTCAGATTACCCGGGACTAACTCATCGTCATGCAAGACCAGTTCCCTTTGCGATTCGGAAATAATGCTATGAACAGGCATTACACTGCCTTCGCCTCTCAAAGTTTCGGTCTCCCGGCTCATCGCGTCCATCAGGGCTTCTCGATCTAAATCTCCTACAACCTGAGAAGCCCTCTCTGCATCTGCTTCCGGATCGAGTGAATCTGCGTTTTCGTTGGCCTCGCTGGTGTTCGCAGGTACGTCTGTCATGGAATTTTCATGCACATCTATGACAGATATGTGCTCTTCTGCGTTCTCTGTGACAGAAGGGTCATCAACATTTGCCTCCACATCCTTATCGTCATTCACAGCTCTCATTACGATACGGATGTTGCCCGGTCCATTTTCGACTTCGGCTTCATCCGTTTCAACGTTCACGTCGGTTACTGCTGCTTCGAGTTCCTTATGTACCTCAGAGGGGTCTAAAACAGTAACAACTTGAGACTCAAGAGCCATCTCGACACGTTCACCAATCGTTTCGATCTGCTTGTCAATCTCAAGATCGACGAAGTCATCGCCCACATCGACAATGGCGAGGTTTTTTGGTCCAGATACTGTCGATGCTTCCGCGATGACCGAACTGTCGGCAATCTCCTTGTCTTCTACAGCATCTGCATCCCCAGCCTTTTGAACCGTTCCTTGACTCTCCATAACATTCGTGGCTTCTACAGCTTGCCCCGCAGTCCCGCAATCATACTTTTGCAAGGTATTTACTTGTCCACCTTCCGCATCCTTTTCAACTTGCAGTTCACACAAAAGAGGACTGTGAGAACCTTCCTGAACTTCTGTGGGGATTGAAGTTGTGCTTGCTTGCGTGGAATGTTCCTGTAGACGAATTTTGCGTTCTTCTACGGAGAAAGGGCCTTCGTCTAAGGCTTGACGGCCAATTGCGCCGTCCATTTCTTCCTCTGCAATACTGTTCTCCGTAATCACGCGATGGACTGACCTTGCATCGCCTCCCGATTGGTCTTCAGTCTCAGCACCATCCATGGTATCTACTGACGAATCCAGTGACAACTCCCCTTCGCCAGCGGATGCAGGATTGTTAGCTGTATGGGCATCGGCGTGTGGTTGGAGAATAGCTTTGAGCCTGTCGAATTCTTCGCTCATTTCACCCTGATTTCCGGCTATGACATCTTCATTCTCTTCCAGGGGCTGGGGAATGGCATTCAACACCGGTACCATCGAGGTCTCTATCGGGGGAGACCGTGATGCAAGGTCGCCAACGGCGATATCGTCGCAACTGGTTTCACTTTCTACGTAGGGAAATCCTTCTGCTAAACCGTCTAGTGTCATCGTCGCTCCAGTATCTGTGTTTAATACTGAATCATCCGCTTTGGTGAGAGCCTCAACGAGCTCTGTTTCGACTTGATCTAGCACAGGTGCATCCAGATTCTGACCCGACATTTCGTCGTCTTCAGTTGCTCCGAGAACGCGGACGCTTCCCGCAAAAGCATTTTCTTCGTTTGCAGCAACCCCTGGATTCGTTATCGGCTCCTGATCGTCAACAGAGCCACTGACCAATGCAGAATCTTCTTGACCCTCAGAATGCCGTCCTGCGAGTGTCGTGGCTGTCGTTGATTCCGTGGCACCGATCAAACTTGCTGCATTGACGCGTCCTTCAGCCACATTCCCGGCGTATGAGGATTCAAGAGGGACTTCGCTGCTAGCAGAGATGTGTGAATGGCCACGAACTACTCTGCACGTTTCCCCGTCTTCAAGACCTTCTTCGCTTTGCAGCAATTCACGCGGATCTGAAAAATGAGTGCAAACTTCTTTCATTTGGGCCACGCCGACGTCGGCTTCGATATTGCCATCTGAGGAATCAGTCAAGTCCAGCACGGGACTGCGTTCAATCTCCATTTTTGCATCTCGGTCGATTTCTGCACCCTGACTAGCTGCCCCATCGATAGATATGTGTTGAATCTTGGCTTCAAGCTTGTCCGCGTCACCAGCATCGGAATCCATTGCTACAGGTACAATCGTGGACGGGCGTGGATCAGGAACTACGTAAGGCGAATTAGCGACTTTGATTTCCGAGGAACCCAGCTGCTGGTGCTCAGAATTTCCTACGGCGATAATGTCGGCGGACTCTGGTTCTTCTTGTTCGAGAGTGACAGAAGCCTTGTGCAAGACGTCTTCATTCGGGACGACTACAAGGCCATGCTGCATATCGCCCACGCTTTCAACGAGATCATCCGGCTCAATCGACACTGACTGATCCCCGGGAACAGGAACTTCACTTGGTTCGGGCTCCATGTCGTGAAGGATTGGACTTCGCTAACCTCGACCACTGCCGGCAGTTCACTCGGTTTCGGGATAGCCGCTCTGCTCTAGCACAAGAAAACCGATCAAAGATACTGCAGAGTCCGTTGCTACACATGCCGGAACATGCTGCTGGAGGGTGCAGGGTATTCGTCACATAGCGTGGCGCATTCCAATGGCACTGGTGCTTTGTTTCAAACGCGGCATGGAATTCTGGGTCAGCTGTTTACGGGCTACCACAACTTTCTATCTGAAATGAAACATAACACGAGAAGAGCTGTCGTGTATCCGTGTCCCATGGTGGAAATATCCAGCGAGGCTGGCAATGGATATAGCTAGAGCTTAAAGCTGGTAGGGGCAGACGAGAACAAGCAAGTGGGGTACGTACGGTACTGGTTTGTCCGATTTTCGAGCGCAAAAAGGGGCTTACGGAAACACATGGGATCAAGCGTGGCCGCATCCAATGATGAATTATTGGAAATAGCTTTCGACAGAACGTTGTTGCCTCCACGAAGTGTGTTCATCGGTGCCGCACCTCACTCATTTCGGAAGGACTCCGCCTCGTGGCCTCCCGCGCGCCACTTACCGTGCAGGTTCCATCCAAACACCTCTTCCAGCAATATCTGCCTTCGACATCGACCGACCCTCCATACCACCACGTGCCTTTCGAAGCATTAGCTCGAGAATTCACTGCCATCACTGCGACCTGCTTCTCAGAATGAGCCAGTTTGACTTCTTATCCGCCATACAGACAATATCGGTGGCATCCACACGGATCCTCCCTCCATTGCTGTCATCGCCGTCATTAGCTGACATCGCAGATACAGCCATCGCGCTCAACCCGATCGTAACATCATTCTGGCTTACCCATATCCTCATCTTTTTGCAAATTGTCCTTTCCATCTTGTCGAGATCCTACGCCTGGAATGACCGCTTCTGGCCCTTTATACCACCAATTCTCTCCCTCGTCTTCACTCTCCACGCTCCGATTAGCTCTGATCGACGCACAGATTCACATGTTGATCCACGCCTATCCCTAATGAGCGGCCTTCTCATTATCTGGGGCAGCCGACTCACGGCAAATGCCATGCGTAGGGGCTACTACTCACCTGGCTTTTTAGATTATCGCTATACTTGGCTACAGGCTAATGTTCTCCGAATCAAGTTCCTCTTCAACATCGCCTACTGCGTCACCATTTGTGGCTACATGACAATCATTCTAGCAATGGTCTCCTCGCCCCTATATTTCGCATGGGTCTCGCGCGGACCGACAACACCGCTCTCATGGCTTGATGCATTTGCCGCGGCTGGCATGATGAGCTGCATCGTCCTGGCCACAGCAGCAGATAATCAACAATGGACCTTTCAGTGTCGAAAAGCAAAGTGGCTTTCTCTGTCCTCTGAGGACCGCAGAAAGAAAGGCATGCCGGCTAGCTTTCCCGAGGCACAGGATGGTTTTCGGCAGACGGGACTCTTCGCATGGTCACGTCACCCCAACTACTTTGGTGAAATTACCGGCTGGTGGTTCTTCTATCTTTTCTCGGTGGCCGCCAGCAAACGCATTCTCAACTGGACGATCATGGGGCCTGTGGTGTATACTATCCTTTTCCAAATCACGACCCCACTCGCGGAGTACATCTCGTCTGAAAAATATCCCTCATACCGTGATTACCAAAACCGTGTTTCCAGGCTCATTCCGTCCCCGTTCTCGCGACCAATATCGAGAGCCATTTCCCAAGAGAAGAAAGAGAAGTAATCTGCGGGGATTATTGGTTCGAAAGGCGCTCACAAAACGTATGCACGGCCCTTGCTGCCGGTCTGCCGAACCGCTGCAAAAGAAGGTGCGGGCCATCAGGCACGCGCTCCCAAAGGATATCCGGCCGCGCCTCACGCATTCGCTCCGCTGCTTCGTTTGCGACAATTGCGTCAGCTTCACCGCGAAGGTACAAGGTGCTTTCTCCTGGCAGAAGGTCAGGGCAGCGCCATGTGGACCACGAGTCATGGGCCAAACAGATGTCCAGACGCTGTCTCATAACACGCGGCTCCACTTTGGCGCCAGCGGCTTGCACAATATGCATGCCTGAACCGCCAGCACCCAGGAACATTCGGCTGACCATCCACGGCGGGGGTTGTCGCTCGAAAAAGTTAGCAGGCACTTGCAGTCGCCCGTTGTGTATCCAGGATGGACCGGGTGGCGACGCAAACGCGTTAACAAAGACCTGACCGATCATTTGGCCAGGGGTGTGATGATGCGCAAGATTCATGCCAACGTGACCGGAGAAGCTTTGACTGACGACGACATAGCCGCGTGAGTCATTCCTGAGAAGGGAAAGGTATTGCGTGGAGACAAAGTCGGCAAGCTCAGGTACAGATAATTCCTCGTCCTCTGGGTACTGGACCCCAATCACCCGTTTTATGTCGTTGTCGCTGCAGATAGCATTTCGAAAGCTGTTTAACATCAACTCACTTCCATCCATGCCTGTTCGATATTAAAGGGTTGGCGTAGTTAGTTCACAAAGCATGCAGAATTGCATTTGCGTTGCATGCAGGAGTTGAGGTAACAGTTGGCTACATACCTGGCAATACGACAACGCGAGGTTTTGAGGAAGTATCGAGCAGGGCTGATTTTGTTCCGCATCGGTTTCTTTGTTGCGACAACTTTCGTCTAGTTCTTACAAGACTTAACGGCGGTACAAAATTACTTACAGGCCGCATCGACATCAGATAAGATAAAAATGCGAGCCAAGCCGAAGCAACTGCAGAAGTGCTGCACGAGATATCCCTCGACTGTAGAGGGGGAAAGCGTGGCCCGACTCTCTCCTGGTTTTTCTTCGTGGCTATTCCATCTCCGAGGACGTACGCAATCTCTTAAATGGGACGCTCAACGAATAAAGAGGGCAGTTGGCTTCCAAGCGAAAGCCTCTGCTATGGTGAACCTACTCGAGGGTTTAGGGATTGTCGGAATTGCGGGAGGTTGGAGCTCAAACCGCCGGCGTGACACATTTATACACGTGTAGATGGAGACTGAGCGATCCTGAACAATTGTTTTAATATTTTTGACATTTCTCACCCGTTCAACCCCGATCCCAACGACATTGGATGATCCAAGGGGCACCACGTCATCGGCTCATGAGGACGGAACAGTCAACCACAACTCGGCGAGACCTCTCTTCTTGCTCCCCAAGACAAACCTCAAGCCTGTCTACAGCCAATCCCACCGCAAGCCATTCCAGATGCCGATCGCAAATTCCGTTGTGGCCTTCAGCCTTGCTCCCGCTCTAGCCTCACCGACTCAGCGCTTCAACCCGCGACTCGCAACCTCTTCCTTTACTTCCCCCCAGTTACAGCGCAGTCCCGATCGCGCCCGGTCCACGCAAAGAAGAGCAGTGCTGGTAACAATCCAGATGGCGGTTGATCTCGCCGTAATGGTGAATGGCGTGCCAGGTAACATGGCCGCTGCTACTGCGGAGGAAGTCGTACGTCGCGGCTTGGTTTTGGCGGACGAAGCGTTAACGGGTCCCGGCGTTGCAAACTCGCATTTCGAGGCTGGCGGTTCAAAGGTATCATTATCGACTCCCGAAGATCATACTGCGTGTCTCAAGAGGATGAAAGACAAATATCCTCGCCTTATTGTGGTGGATTACACCCATCCCTCCGCCGCTAATCCAAACGTAGAAAACTACGCAAAGGCGGGCTTGAGTTTTGTTATCGGTACTACAGGTGGCAATGTAGACGATATGAAGAAAGCTGTGGACAAGTCTAGCGACGTTTACGCTGTGATTGCACCCAATATGGGGAAACAGATAGTCGCCTTCCAGGCCATGATGGATATGATGGCCAACGAGTTCCCAGGTGCCTTCAAAGGTTACAAGATAACGGTTAAAGAATCTCACCAAGCAACAAAGGCCGATACCTCTGGCACTGCAAAAGCTGTCGTTAATTCATTCTCCCGCTTGGGGTTGGATTTCGATGTAGAAGATATTGAAAAAGTACGGGAGGCGTCCCGATCCATGCGCGAGATGCAGGTTCCTGAGGAGTATATCACAGCTGGCCATGCATTTCACACCTACCACTTGACCAGCCCAGATGGTTCCGTCAATTTCGAATTTCAGCATAACGTTTGCGGACGGGGAGTGTACGCGGCCGGAACTGTAGATGCCGTTCAGTTCTTGGACAAGCAAAAAGAGAAGGGAGATTCAACCCGTCTCTTCAACATGATTGATATTCTCAGGATTGGCGGAATGTCGTAATTGCCCTACTTTCCTTCTACCTGTCCTCAGTCGTTATCGAAGAAAATGTCCATGATTGAACCGATTAAGCCACGCCCCCCCTCTCCGTCACCATCAGCTATGCCACCTAAGTCGCTGCTGAATCCCTCGTCATCGCCTGACCAAGCGCTGTCATCTGCAAAAGGTTCCTGGAAGCCGTGATCAGGCTCCTCGAACGTCGCCCACTCCGAGCCTTCCCCTGATGGTCCATCGTCGTTGGTTGGTTGTGAGAATCCGCTATCACCCTGCGGCGGAAAAGATTCTTCCTCGTTCAGTGGCACGGCGTATGGATCGGGATCCGCACTGCCTTCATCTGCCTCTCCCCTTTGTGATAGAACGTCAGCCCCGACGGCAGCCCCTGCCCCACCAGCGCCAGGGGCCCCTGGTGCTGGACTGGCTCCACCGCCTGGGACAGCCATAAGACCTGGGTGCATGGGGCCCCGACTGTGCAAGCTGAAGTAATCTGTTAATACGTCAGGAAAGCGCAACCATTCGCGCACATGCGGAAAAGAAAAATAAACATGGCGGTAACAAACAGTTAGTATCGATGAGTCTTACTTCGACAATGAGAGACAAAGCCGCTTGAACGTCAAGCCATCCACTTGATTTTTTTGAAAGAAACATACCAAAGTCAATAGCAAGCGCCGCAGCCAGAACAACAGCCCGTTCACGCTGCCCCATTTTGGTATCACTGTACTCTTCTTGACCGAGGTTAATCGTGTTCGCATCATTCACAAGATTAGCGTCATGGCTCAGCCCATATGAAGGATCCATTCGCAAGACATACTGCCTCGCATCTGTGAAGAGCTCCCTCGCAAACCCAGTGAAATCTTTGTTAACAGAGGCCATCTTTTTCCCATCCATATCTCGCATGTCAAAGTCAACAGCAAGAAATCCTGAATTGACCTCCGCGAACTGCTCTTTCTGGACGTAAAGAGAATATCGACGTCTCCACATATGCCAGTTCATGTTCACCTCCCCAATGCGTTCGCCCTCTGGTGTTTCTACATGGACTGAAGAAGAAACCAGGAACATTGGCCTCCGAACGATAAATATTTCCTGCTGGTTCTTGTCGAAAACTGTCGCTTTAAATGGGCGACGAGTCTTGAGAATATTTCTGGTTATTGCACGCCCAACAGATTGCTTTTGTTGAAGATGGAAACAAAAAGTTGCAAGTTAGGATTGACTTTTTGTGACAATCCACATGCACATCACAAAGGCATGGGCCGCACAGGTTGGTACAAGAAAATGATACTTACCTCAGCGAGGTACCCGACCACTTGCCCCCCAGGGGCTGCTCGGATTGTGTATTTATTTGCTTGCTCGAAGCCAACGAGAATATTTGCCCATTCATATTCTCGTGTTACTACTAGAGCCGGCGGAGAAAGCACGAGATCGCGTCCAGAGAGCTCTTCAATAGCAGATGGTTTTGACACTTCAGATGCAGTCGCAGTGCCTGTTTGTCGCTTTTGGCCAATCGCCGTCTCCTGTCGCCACCTCCGTCGTTCGCAAGTCAAGAAAGATATGCGATCATGAGAGAGAGAAGTGAGTCCGCGGGAGCGACATGTCGTAAGAAATTGAAATACAGAGGGCTGCCATGTCCTGGAAACTGAAGAATGCCGTGTCGCCAGTAGACGTGGGACTAGACGCTTCACCCCCCGTGCGACCCGCCGTGTGACCATGTAGACCACCAGTACGATTCCACCTGAGTATGGTTTCAGGTCAGTCTTTCAGATGAGGTGACAAGGCAAGACGCATTGAGTTGACGCCTGCTCTTCCTGCGGGTTCTTAGAATGCAACGCCTAGGTGCGTGGGGTTTGCATGCTCTACAAGTATGTTGGTTGAGCAGATTGCACAGGCCCGTAGGGCGTATTACTGTACATCAGACATGGGGCACACATCTTGCGAAAGATAGACTGTTTACGTGTACACCTGGACATGGGGCAACATGAAATTTATTTTCGCATTTTTTTGGGCAGGTCTTTACAAAATGGCGTAAAGCTTCGTGCGTACGATACGCGCGATGGTGCTGTCGATGACAGGGAGTAGTGTGTTTGGCAAGCAGATATTGTCCAAATGCTTAATGGTACCTAACTTTGACAACAACTAGGAGTCTCCCTACTGTACATGCTCGCAAGACCAAATTGAAAAAGGTCTGCAATGTAAGTGAGTACATACAGTCGAAAGTTTTATCAATACGTTTTTTTTTTTTGTCATCACTTCAAGAGGAGACAGCAGTGTTTAGAGTCTTCAAAATGCTCTAAGCCCAACTTTGCGTCCACGCGAGACCAGAGGACGTCATAGTTTATGCACGATTCCATTCCAGTCTGCATCATTTGCAATTGCAATACATTCTGCACCGTATCTCGAGATAACACACTCCTTCCCCCCACACTTCCGCAGGTATAGGTATAAAACACTCGCCAAATTTGGCGGGGAAAAGAAAAGTCTCTGCTGAAGCAGGACATCATGGCTATTTTATGACATAGCAAAAGACAACTTCTTTTTTGCAGCGCAGCGCACCAACTTCAGAGGTCCGACAGATGCAGTTTTGGTCCCACTATTCTTGTGTCGGACAAGAGTATGGACAACCGATAATGGTGGTGATTTCTTCTTCATGTAATCGACAAAAGCGTTTCCTGTCATAACTTGATGCTGCAGAAAAAGAATAGAATCTGGAGCACAAAATATGGTCATCTTGTGGACGTGCGTCTCGTATCATCTCTCGAAGTCAGTTCATGTGCAATACTGTATACTCACTGGTATCGTTTAAACTTCAGCTGACTGAGCGCCAGACGTTAGGAACATGACTCACCCTCACCGCGGCGGTTGAGTTTATTGAAATATTGTGGTTTTATTTGTTTTGAGTTGATCATTTGCCGTGGCGCCTTTCAAAGAAAATGATTCGATGGAAGCGACACGAGCGGAACAACGATACGCGAGAGATATTTAATTATCCGCTATTATAACTCCTGTGGTAGAAACCGTCAGAAGCATTTTATAGAAACAACTTCTTCATTGATCGGTACCGTGTCTGGGTAATTGATGCAGTAAAAAAGGCACTGAAAGTTCACCCATCCACAATAAAGAATTTCGGAAGTACAGGAAAAAGTCCCTGGGTTCAAGGATGCCTGTGAAGTCCAGGAGGGATCGAGGAATATAGCGAAAATGTTCGACTTGCGTACGTAATACAACATCGCCCAGCCAATAAATAGGAGAAAATCCAAAAGATCGAGGACGTACAGTACGTGTAATGTACGTGTACAGTACGTGATCGATCGCACTCTTGAAGATTTCTCCGGCACTAAAAATAAACTGCAAAACGGTACGGCAAATGTGTAACTCTTATTTACCTTTGATGAACTAATAAGTAGAGACATAAATTTGCAGCGTCTTTTCGCGTGAGGAGCGATGCCTGTTGCTGATACGGGTCATTTTGTGTGGATCTGTATTCCTCACGTGACCTGAATCTGGATGACCACAGGCCTGTACGCAGGCTTGTACAGTACTGTTCAGTACAGCACATTCAAACATTAACACGTACACGGTTTCGCTTTAAAAGGACGTCCTCCTTCTTTTGTCAGTACTGTACAGTGAGTGATATCTTCGCCATCACGAAGTCGGTAGAAGCATATCCAAGCTAGACTAGGGCCGGTTTGTAAGGTCGGCTCAGGCTGTCGCAAACGTTTTTGTCTCTTTACCGGCTACAACACGTTTTTTCCCATGGAATTGCGACGCTTGTTAACTGCGGAAAGTCACACCAGGAGTACTGATTTGTTTGTATTGGCAGGACTATTGCGTTATATAGATCGCTCAGGATCAAAAAATTTAGCGTTTGACCTCCTACCTGTGTCCAAACGATTGACATCAACTTGACCTCAACGACAATTTTCAGAAGATTGGAACATCTGCGGTATTCTAGAAACAAGGAGTATCCCTAAATTTCGCGCATTTCCTTCCTGTATATACACACACGGGAAGGATATGAGTCCCACACGAAAAACCTCAGGCGGAAGACGTTCTGAGCAAAGCAATTCAAGTCGCGGTACCGCTTCATCAGCCGGTGCGGGATTGACAAGACCAGCTGGCAAAGATCCACAGAAGCATAGGGATTTTGAAAACGTTGGTCAAGACTGTGGCGCCATCTCGATTTCCGAAAAATCCAAACTGCTTCGCGCCGAACGTAACCGTGAAGCTGCACACCGATCACGGACGAAGAACAAGATCCGGCAAAATAGATTAGAAGATGACACGAGGATGCAGTTAAAACTGAACGAAGAGCTCACGAACTTAATGGATGCTCTATTGGTAGGGACAGTTCCCTCCCAAGCTTCTGGGTATGCATCGAGAGGGGGAAAGGGGAGAGATCGAGGATAGCGATAAGGCTGAAAGAGAATAACCCCGAACGACGCTAATCACAATGCTTTTTGTGCCCCTTCCAACGCATCGCGATACTCTCAAAGGAATGTGCGGAAACAGGGTACATCCCCAATGGGGCGTTCACCACGCCCGTAACTCCGACAAACAGTGTTCGAACATTCAGATAAAAATCAAACTCCTTGTATGTCCATCTCAAAACTCCAAATATGTTATTTCTTCACAATCATGGGACATCACAGCTGCACGACACATGTTATCTTCCACCAAACCCAAGTGCGCCCAAACCCTTTCCGTCCATAGACTTGGACAACTCCTTCATCATTTTCTGCATACCCCCAGCCCCTCCAAATTGTGCCATCATCCTTGGATCCATAAATTGTTGGAACGTTTGAGACGTATTTCGCGAGAGCTGGTCAATGTTCATATTCTTTTTGGACATCTTGCCCACCTTCCCTACAACCTTCGAGAATCTCTTGTATTCCATGAGTAGCTCCTCAACTTCTTGCGGATGTCGACCACATCCCCGGGCAATGCGCTCTTTCCGGCTCTGAGTGAAGTTCATTTTGGGGTTCTCCATCTCGTCTACTGTCATGGAATCCATGATGTGTTGGAATCGCTTAATTCGGACTGAACCGTCAACGCCCTTCGCGTTCTGCATCATTTCAGACATGCCCGGAAGCATTCCCATAACTTTGTTCAGTGGCCCCAGTTTGGCAAGGGAATCGAATTGATCGTACATGTCGCGTAAGGTGAAAATGCCCTCCGTAATGCGCTTCACCATTTCGACATTCTCATGCAAGCCAGCTTCTTTGATAGTATTCACCAAGCCTGACACATCACCCATACCCAGAAGTCTGCCAACGAAGTTTTGGGTATTAAATGGTTCAAATTCATCAATATGTTCGCCAGTCCCGATAAACGTAATCGGTGATTCCGTCGCTGACACGGCCGAAAGTGCACCACCACCTTTGGCATGACCATCAAGCTTGGTGATAATGACAGACCCAACTTTCACCTTGCTCTTAAAGGCTTGAGCCTGGTCATGGGCGGCTTGCCCAATAGCCGAATCCATGACGAAAATTATATCGTTCGGGTCCACGGCCTGTGCCATTTGTTCCATCTCCGCAAAAAGTGAATCCTCTTGCTTGTGCCTTCCCGATGTATCGACAATGATCAAGTCATATCCTTCGTTCCGGAAGCGATCAACGCCGTCAGCCGCAATCTTGACTGGGTCGGTCTCTGTGTACGAACCGTAAAACGGTACCTTTGCTTTCGTGGCACTCTGCTTGAGTTGATCAAAGGCACCTGCTCGGAAGGTATCTGCACATACTAGGCACGCCTTCCACCCCTTCCGTTGATGGTAATACGCATATTTGACGCAGGACGTAGTCTTTCCATTCCCCTGCAAGCCCACAAACATGACAACGTTCGGCTTCCCTCTCTTCATTTGCACTGGTTTAGTGCCTGGGTCAAGCATAGAGCATAGCTCATCGAAAACAGCCTTTTGAATCAGCTTTCGCTTGTTGACACCTGCAGCGAGCTCTTCGAGGTTGACGCGGTTAGTAACGTTCTTGCGCAGCTCTACGACGCTCTTAATGTTGACATCCGCCTCGAGCAGAGCGTGAGCGATTTCCTTAAGCATCTCCTTTAGGGCTTCCTCGTCGATGACAGTAGAGTTTGTCATTTTGCGCAGCGCGCCGGTGATCCGGCCGCCGAGACTTTCTAACACCATAGTGGTTTGGTGAGGCGCACGTGGCGCGAAAGCTTGGGTAGAGGGTCAGTGGCAAGGGGTTTAGGTGCAGCTGAAAGTTTGTGGAAATGCCACAATTGGGGGGAGAAGGATCGGACACCGAGTGAGCTCTGTTCTGCGAGGAACTGAATGGTGTGCACCGTCGAAAATGTCGGCTGAAACAGGTTTCTTGCAATCGCAGCCCGAGACAGGGACGTGAGCAAATGCGATAGAGACGTGTTTGAAGAAGTTGAGATGTGGCAGATAAGGACAGGGTGTGTAAGGTCAGTGGATGGTCACATGGACATGGTCGCAGGGGAACTGCAGGAGTGTCATTGTCTGTTTGCGAAAAAGCTCCTGCCGGACACGGGCAGCAGCGGTCAAATTGAACGGCAAAGATGATTGACCACCTTAATTCCATAAAAATTTCATGCATGGAGCTGAAAACGTGTTCATGTTGAACATATGTACTGTATGTACATACTGTATTAAGTCGCCAAGTTGTCCTCGTCGAGCTCCTGTTTGAGCCTGTGATCCTTTCCTCTTCCTCCTGCTTTGTGCGCACCGGTTATGTATATTACCTTCCTCTGTGACAGAATGTCCTTGAGGCTATATCTATGCTTGCAATTCATCCAGTCCCCATCACTATGAATTGAATCAGCGATCTGAGCCATTATAGCGGCTGATATCCAAGCCTTGCTAAGTCGCTCGCACACCTTTGCAACCCTTTGACATCAACCACTGACCTTCACGATGCAGGCTATAACTATAATCCCCAACCCTTCCGGCGCCCGTTCCCTCTCCCTAACTTCTACTTACCCAATCCCTCAACCCGCCCCCCACGAAGCCCTAATCCGGATCCAGCTGGCGGGTATTTGCGGCACGGACCTGGAGATGCTCTCCGGTTACAAGCCTCTACACGCCCCTCAAGTCCTGGGCCACGAGTTCGTGGGGGTTATTGAATCATATGGGGCCGCAGTCGATCGCTTGCTCCAGCTCCCTCGCGGCACGCGCGTCGTCGCGGAGATCAACTGCGTGGCGCACGAGTCGCCCTCGCGCCTGGCTTCCGAGCGGGCGCACGACCCTGACCGGACGGCGCTCGGCATCTTCGGGCGGCCCGGAGCGTTTGCCGAGCTCGTGACGGTACCGGCAATCAATGTGCACAAGGTACCGGACGAAGTACCAGACGAGATGGCGGTGTTTGCAGAGCCGCTCGCGGCGGCGTGCCAGGTCCTGCACCAGACGAATCCAGCAAGGGACGAGCCGGTCGCAGTGTTAGGGGCGGGGAGGCTGGGGTGGCTCGTGGCTGGGATGCTGGCGGTGTGCGGGTATCAGCCGGTTATGATGGCACGGAAGCAGACGGATGATGTACGGATGGCGAAGACGGAAAAGCTGAGCAAGGAATTCGGAGTGAGGTTGGAATTGGTCGGGGAGGGACTGGGGGACGGGGAGGCGAAGTTTCCAGTGGTGGTGGATTGCACCGGCGCGTCTAGTGGGCTGGCGCTGGCTTTGCAGATGGTGAAGCCGCGCGGTACTATCGTGCTGAAAAGCACGACGGCAGCGGGGAGTGAGGAGACGGTGGATCTCACGCCGTTGGTGGTCAATGAGGTTACGTTGCTAGGGAGTAGGTGCGGGCCGTTTCCAGTCGCGCTGAATTTGATGGAGAGCGGGAGCTTTGATCCGAGGCTGCTGATCGAGGAAGTGTACAGTATGAGCGACGCGGACAAGGCGTTCCGACGGGCGGGCGAGAGGGGAGTGCTGAAGGTGCTTTTCCGAATGTCGTGATGTGCGGCAGGGAAGAGCATCCACTTCACAGGCGCCAAGGACTGCGCCGCGAATTTGCTCTGATTGCCTTGATACCTTGCACGTCTTGCTTAAACTCTCTATGCATTTTGTGGTTTTATTGTCAACTTAATACCAAATACGGTACAGCACTGGATTTACTGCGTCGTATGCTCAAGCCACTGACGTTGCCGGTGCCTCTCCGAACAAGCTGTGCGCAAATGTGACCGCAGGGAATTAATGGGAGGGGTCTGCTCTGGTCATGCATGTGGTATCATAGTATCCCGCCAGGAAGAAGACCTTCGACAAATAGTGCCAGGTGTCACGATCTGATTCGATAACGATGCTGAGCTGCTAGTTCGGAGCTCGTGAGCAGCTCCCTACATATGCCTGCGGATACAGATTTGGAAAACCCTTCTCGCCTCGCATCCCTGCCGCAATCACTCGTGCCAAGCGCTGCCACACCTTCCGTTTCCCACTCTGCCAGCACGCCACCAGCGCTCCGGCAACCTCTCACTTCCGTACGACGTTCAGAGACAAACTGCAAGCGAAAATGTTCGGACTAGCAGCAGTAGCGTCCGGTGCCTGCGCGGCTCCGGTGCTCTTGAAAGCGGCCGGCGAGGCGCACCGCGCCTTGGTATTGCGGAGCAACATCCTCGCTCGCCAGGGCGTGTCTGTACCCGAGGACGCCGGCAATGGGGCCAAACTCGCCCGCCAGCGTGCCGCGGGCGTTTCAGGGGGTGTGAAAAGTAAGGAGCCCGCCTACATGGGCAAGGTGCCCTCACGAAAGGTGTCGGGCGACCTGCGCAAAGACTATGAAGCCGGCGGCCTTGGAAACGCCACGTCCTCGCAGGGAAACCTCACCGATATCCTTTCGAAGGTGCCGAGAAAGACCCACGGTGATACCGAGTACAAGAGGATCAATCGCCCAGTGCCCACCAAGGCTCCCGGTTTCGGGAATCAGGCCTTTACGCCATAGTGGAGGTTGGGATAAGCGTTGCTGTAGCATTTCGTTTCGTCATAAAGCCTAGTCAGTCATACTTTCTACACAGTTTATGGTTTGGGTGAAATATGTGACCTTGGTGAGATGCGTATTAGCCGGTGATGGCAACAGCTTGTCGTTTGTGCAGTTGTCTCGGCGTATCGTTGTTCTTTTAAAGCTGAGCACATCAGCAGCAAAACTGTGCTAACGTTTCAGTGCAATACATAGATGCTCCATCGTTGCGCATGCCGCAAGACTGCGCCTTCTCTCCTCAAACTTGACGAGTACATCAATATCTCCTCGGCGTGCTCCCCCGGGATCCTGGTGTCCTCGACGCGCTACCTGGGTTGGCGTACTGTAAAGGGCTTGGCCCACCTGAGGGGAACCCTGGCGATGTCCGCGACGCTGAAGTGGGCGTAAATCCATACTTCTCTGCGGTTTGCGTCGCATTCGAAGAACCACGCTGTGAGGACAGGAGGAAAACAGCAACCGCGCCAGTGCATACCGAAATTAAACAGAGAGTTACCACACCCAGCATACTCGTCCCACTGTCGGTCTGAACCACAATTCTCTCTCGTTCCGACTTTCCAGTCCCACCCATGATCCCGCCTGCTGATGAAATCTTTTTCTGCAGGGCCTCGATAGATCGGCGAAGAACCGTCCTTTCGTCAGAGAGCGTGTCTCTTCCCTTCAACGCTTGTGAAAGCCGGTTTTCGAGGTCAATAGTGTGTCGACGCAACCCCTCGACAGCGGCGCTCTGGTACCCGCCCGAAAAATCACGCTCCGCGTCACGCACAACTGTGGACAAACTGCTGATTTCTTTCCGCCATTCCGAAAAGCCATTGTGCGCGTCACCTACCATCGTCAAAATGCGGTTGAGAAGATTCGTGCGCTCTGTGACGACAACGAGTAATCTCTGAAGCCTTTCTGCTACAAGCTCGTATTTCTCCGTCTCATTCGAAACAGCTGAAGCCCAGTGTAGTTTATCGCGAAGATCGCGAGCTTCTGTTTCCAGGACCTCCCTTCGCGATCGCTCTGCCTTGATTTCAGTTTGAAGCGAGTTGACAGAATCGCCGTCCTTTGCGAGCTGAAGCTTGAGATTTTCAATCGACTTCAAATGCTCACGGATTTCTTCCTCTTGTTCTGTGGCCTTGTTTTCCGCCTTCTTCTGTGCAACGCGGACTTTGTCAACCACCTCTCCGCATCGGTCCTTACCGAGAAGATCTACAACCTGCCACACCTCCATGAGGGTAGTATGGATCTCGTTTTTAGCGCGCGAAGCGTCATCGGATACGGAGTCCAAGCGGGAAATTAGATCCGTGACACGGCCCTCCGCTGTGGCCAATTTGTTCTTGATGGTTAAGGTCTCTTTCGATGTCTCTGCAGTTCGCAAAACTCTGTGCTTTTCAGCCGCAGCGCAGCAATACGCCAGGCTTAGGACAGCGATAAAGAGACACCCCTGCGTGGCGGCCCGCTGCATCGCACCCACGTGATTTCTGGAATTGTCAGACTCAAAATGTCTATCGCGGGTAAAGAAGATCTGCTCCGCTGAAAGCCCTGTACCTGCTCGGTAGACAGTGCCAGCCTGGGCCCCGTCTCGCAACTGACTGGAACCGACGTCCATGAAGTCAAGCACATTTTTTGGCGGGTGGGCTGAATTTATAAGGAAAACCTTTAAATCTGCGAAATCTGAATGACATCACAGCTATTGAGAAAACAAGAAACGTAATTGTTTTTACTCAATACAAGAAAGCTGCACTTTACAGTACATGCATTTTCGCGTAATCATACTTCCAAGTCTTCAGGGTTTCCATCTCTTCCCTTCTTGCAGGGGTCCCTTGCAGACGTTTCAAGTGTATGATAAGTCTGAGATACACTTTTGTAGAATTCTGAGAACCGCAATTCTTCTTTACATGTCACGCTACATAGATTCCCAGCTCCACAGACGCCAAGAGATAGAACCACTTCTTGCAGACATCGCCGCTAGAAAACTTATGAAAACCCGTTTGAAAGCCTAGTTTTCTAGGGCAGTGAAACAAAACTGCAGAGTGTAGCAGAATGAAGGCAAACCATCTATCGGACTCACATCAAGCCTCTTTACGCGGTATTAGCGAATTTCCAGCTACTGAGATAAGATTACCAGTTATATAATTGGAGCCTAAATATGGTTTTCGCAAGTTCGCCGCCATGGCTCGGCACTTCTCTGCCCCTCCTCTCGAATGTTCAGCGTAACACTTTGTGATCAAGATTTTCCGCCTGAGAGCTCCTCTACTGTGCTTCTTATATTGGTTCCTCTATCTGTAAAGAATAACTCTGAAGAGATACTCAAGTGTACATTATTTCCCACCATGCTTTCCTTCAAGCCCATTCTTAAAGATTTAGCCAGAAACGCAGAAGCAATAATACAAGACGAAAAGAGTAGAGTAGAGGGAAATTTCAGATCGAATAGTCAACATACTGATCCGGGTGGGCTATCCATTTTGTTGTTCTCCAAAGAATCCAACACCAGTTGTGAATCTGCCTCCTTTCCAAAACATCGAAAGCATATTTCTGGGCCCTCAAAACCGTTTTAGATTTTGTCATCTTGAACAGTTTGTAACAGATGGGATGGGCATGATCTATACATATAGTATATATATAATTTGTCTGATATAGTATGTCGTATTGAAAGACTGCCAAGGTGAACTTTTTTTTCATTGACGTGGCAATATCATTTAAACATGAGCATGTCCTCAACAAAGACGAGGCTCCACTACACGGTGCGTATGAGTTCAAGTAGGGGTCCACATAGTTGGCACCCTTGTGAGGAAGGAAAGAGGAAGGCCTAATCCAGATCCAGTGCGTAAAAATCGACCCCTACTTCAACGCGGCAATTCGTCGATATCCACGTCGTCGACAAAAGATTCAGCTTGGTCCGGGATAGAAACTACAAATCGAGAGAGATTGTTACTTGTATAGGAAGGCATCTTACACTTATCTGACATATTAGGATGGTTTGACATCTAAAATTGTATGTAGTACAACAAGTGTTCTTCTTACTACTACGGCGCGAGGAGCCATTCTCAACGAGACATGACAACTCTATCCAATGCAGAATTCCGCCAATGATCCTCCTTAGATGACATTCTCACTAAGGCTCCATCCCCACTTCTCATTTGGGGCAGCACTTTCTTCGCAAGGGGCATGACTCATCCTATGGTTTCCATAATTCCAGATACAATGGCTGGTATCGATGGAATCATGATGCAGTGATGCAGATACAATAAAACGGCTATTTTACTGCCATCTCATAGTGAACCAAATGCTCCAATAGTATCCTTGTACGGAGTCGCCTCCCAGCGAGTGCGATTTGTTTGGCCTGGATCATCTGCCATAGGCCATGTGTGCAGGCGGCTATTCTCATTCTCGCAGCAGTGCTTTTGAGATCGAGTTTTGATGGTTGATTAATTCTTGCAAATTCATTGAAGATGTACACGTATAAACATCAATAGCTCCTACTCTCAATTACAGCACAATCCCTGCTGCCCTAAACATGGACAAAGAGCAAACGTATTGAGGTGGAATATTTCATACGCCGTCTAATCCTGAACTGCTGTCCTTGAGGCCTGGACCGTAGAAGAAAGACGAAAATGGCTTTCTGGTCTGCTCCTCGAAGTGGCGTCATTCGGTGTGTAGCCACTTCAGCGCTAAGGTTGTATGAAGGAGAAGTTGTTCTAATGTAGTAATATGGGGTATCCACAATCTTTTCTGTCGGCAGACTTTATGCAAACTCCGGATTCTTCGTGAGTGTGCAGTGCTTAGGCTCCGGAGCGAGGCGGATAGCATGGGTGCCACAACAATGAGGATAACTATTTGTTTCAACTATATAAAACAATACGCAGAGTCTCCGCAGAAAAGCTTTACCGAGATCTGCAACAGATTGTACAGCACTTAGGACCCCACCGCGCCTTGCCCAAAATCGCAAAAAGCAGACAGTTGTCCTCCGGTAATTGGATCTACTATCTTTTAATCAAGCCGCGCTTTGGGGGAGGTGGTGATTCAGAGATGAACCCCACCGTGCCTGTAACACGATACATCTATCATATTCAGGGTCACCCCAATTAGGCTACAAGTATGTCGTAGAAATACATTTGGCGCAAAGACGCAAGCTACTGCACGCGTCTGTTCCACAATTGGCGGCAACTTTTGCTCGCCACTTGCCCGCTCTCCATAATATGTAGGCTCCTGTTTGGGAATTATCAACTCGGCAAGTACACCACGCTTTCAATTCGCGGCGTTCTCAGACACTGCGCTCTCAGCAACGCACAGGACAAGATTCTCCTCGTCTGACCACCCCAGTCCCTTATCCTTTTTCCTCACTCTTACTGCCGAGTCATCAGTCCTAGTAACCACCTCAGCCATTGCCTGCACTTCTCAGAAGACGAGAAGGAGGGAGAAGATGGGAAATGTCCACGAGCGAAGGCTGCACAACACTCCTTTTTGCGTCCCACACTATTGATGGGACTTCAGTCAAAACAGCCCCAAAGCCATTTGGAAGAGCTTTGGTAGAGTTGTAAGCACATGAAATTCAGATGTTTTCTGTACCGTTACTATAGAACGAAGCTCGCCCAAACGGCGCTTTGGACAAAAATCTCGACCAAATAATTTTGGTTTGGAAAAGAATCCTTCCCAAATTCTAAACTTTAGGACAAATGCTGGCGCGGTGGGGTTCAAAATCTCTTCCATCGGTCCAAACTTTAATCCATCGGTCCAAACTTTAGTAGTTGGAATTTTAGGACTGAAATTTTGTTGGCGGTGGGGTCACCCTTAGTGCGTGAAAAGGTCGAACTGTTGTGTGATGACTCCTGCTGTCGATGACGTGGATGCAGTCCACAACTATTATTACAGTAGTATTAAGTGGCAGCAGCAGTTTTGATGACATGGGGGCGATCACATTGGCTTTTTCGCGCAGAGGGTTTAGGGACTGTGTGTATGTACAGTAAACAGTCTTATTTTTGATTATTATTTTGTAGCAGGAACCGTCCCCCTTGGATGTGGAATAGGATCGACCTCTAGTGACGTCACACTAAGCGCCGCAAGAAAGTTGTGCCTTCGGGAGGCATACTGTACACTGTTTTTTTGTTTTTTTTAACAAAAGGGCTCCAGCAAGGATGCGGCTTTTGCCACCGCAAGACATGTCCCCTGTCCCGGTGCTACACTGAATTGGACGATTTTCATTGGTCTATTTTCATTGGTTGATTTTCATTGGTCGATTTCCATTGGTCGCTGTGATTAACGAGTAGAACCAGCAATGTTTGGTGCCACCACAGTACAACGAGGGAATACTTCTGAAGGATTGTTGCTGGCAACAATCTACTGGTGCCAGTATCTACTGGTGCCAGCACCAGTAGATGTGCAGCAAAAAAATCTCTCTGAGGTGTGCGTTTGGGCAGCAAAAATTTCTCACTTGGCATACAGACCGAACGACTCCACAACCCACTATCTCCTACAGAGGCCATTCCCTACAAGCCTTGGCACGTCCCTGTAAACATATACAGTATTTCCATATATAATGCCTTCGTTGTCTGCAGCGCCTTAAGACTGTTCCCCCACTTGAACTCGAACTTCCATTCAAACTTGGATACCGCATTGTCTCCGCTACTTCCGTTTCGCTTTCCCCTTAACTGCTTCACTCGAATCGCCGCCGTCTTTGCCCCACACTCACATACACCACGATGGCCATCCACGAGAAGAACCGCTTCGTACGCATATTCCATGCTGTTGTCGCCGTCCTGATGCTCGTCGCAGGCGGCGTGCTAGTCGGCACTGGAATATGGCTCCAAGTGACTGACAACGCTGGCCCGCATGACCTCGTGTACAACGACGACACCTTCTGGAAGTTTGTTCTCAACTTTGGTGTCGCGGGCATGATCGTCGGTGTCTTCCTCATTGTCGCCGCCATCTCTAGTCTCATCGCCCTCTCGCGCAAATGTGTCGGGTCGTGTTTCAAGGTCGTCTACGTTGTCATGGCCCTCCTTATTCTAGTTGTCCTCGTCTTTATCACCGCGCTCTCCGCTGTTATCCGCGCCAGAGGAAATACGGAAGTCACGAGAGACTTTCTCGAAG
Organism: Chondrus crispus; assembly: GCF_000350225.1. NCBI lineage: Eukaryota > Rhodophyta > Florideophyceae > Gigartinales > Gigartinaceae > Chondrus > Chondrus crispus. The sequence continues at coordinate 117,834 of NW_005179055.1, forward strand.
ATGCATGGCAGAGCACAGTCACTGCGGACCCCGATCAGATCTGCAGACTCGAGGAGTTTTATAAATGCCGTGGCTTCAATGACAGTGAATGCAAAGAGTGTAGTGTCCCCGGCGATGTCACAGATTGTTCTCCAACCGCTAATTGTGCGCGGTGTGGGGTGGACACGTTTGCTGGTGTTGGGTGCTATGATGAAATTGTAGCAAGTGTTTCAAACTTTTTCTTGCCCGTCGCTATTATTGGGGGAATTCTTTCAGTTGTCATCATCATTGATATCTTTATGACTTGCGCGCTCTAGGGCCTGACATGCCTAGAAAAACACTAAGGCAAAACACCAAAGCTATTTCCGTCAGCCTGTGCTTGTCATTTATCGTGCTACTTTCCGCTGTTCGTCATTCAATCTATCACCGCTGCCTGTTCCGGTATCTAACATAGAGGCACAACTTCAAAGTCATGAATCTATTGCATCTAGGAGATCAAGCATGGACATCGTAAACCCGCGGTATAGACTCGTTGAAGATTGAAGGAATGATTGGAGCTCATGTTTCAATGAAAGGGGAACCACAACACACACTTTTCGAAAAGTCAGGTACATGTGGTATTAACATAAATTAGCAACCAATCGTGATTTGAGTCACCCTCAGCTCCCAAGCCAACTTTCTGCGAGCCTACATCAGAACGTTGTCGTGTTGCAGCAGTGGCGAATTAAAGTTCCATGTTTTGAAGATTTAGTTTGTATCGGAAGCTGTGAGAGTAGGAAATAGATATGATACTGAACTTGATCTTTTGCCATTAAAATAGACGTGTCGAGAGACGGACTAATCTGCTCTTGACACAGTACCTTCAAGGTACTGTGTCAAGAGCAGATTAGTCCGTCAATTGTGTCGATGGGGAAGGTAGTACTTTACGGAAGCAGAAGCAACTGATTTATTATGACCTTGGGCTTGGAGGAGTACAGTAGCAAAAAGATGGTTTCTGACAAAGATGAGACTGTTAAACGAAAGGTCGTGAGAGTTGTCGCTCAGTATAGTTCGAAGTGCAGCCAATATCAGCCGTCGAAGACGCAACTCTGGGTCATGATCCACGCACGTGAGGTTTCGTGCCAAGAACCTGAGACAGGGAAGGACCGAACGTACAGTGCTGTGCATTTCTTTCGCCCCCGTTCAGACTCTCGCTGTGCGGATAAAACAAGACTAAAGCTTACGTGAATTGGTACAGTACCATGAAACCCCGTTGTAAGGATACAGTTCGTTTATGGAGCAATCTTCATATCGGGGTTATCCTTCATGCTTGGGTGCATGATACCAAGCCTATAGATTTCAGACCCGGTGACATCTCTCGTCCGGCATTGCAGAAGGGAAGCCACTTTTACGTATGAAAGCAAGGGAGTGTCGTAAAAATTGACAGAAACACACGTGTACAGTAGTTACTGTGTGGTCCATGATATGCACCTCGAAAATGATAAAATCTCGCGGCATCTTAACCCTTGAGGTTTGCAGTGCAAACTTTGCACACCGCTCCGGAACGAAGCGTCGCTACTTACCCAACGCTTGCCAGATTCCACTTGTGCTTCCCCTTCACTTTATAGAACGCAGAGATCATCATGCAAGCTTTTGTGACGGGACCGTTTGCCAAGCAGAGTCCGTTCCTCGGTGGCAATGTTACGTCTTCGACCGGAAAATCATCACGCAGACCGGATCGCGCCCTGACCACGCTGCGTGCGACCGTCACGGGCAATCGTTTGGCTGAGGGGCCAGTTCCAGGTTTGCGGGTGAATGATGAGGGCAAGATATGGGTCCCCCAACGTGCGCGCCCCCGTCGCAATAGAAAGACGGAGGGTCTCCGTTCCATGGTTCGTGAGAATTCTGTCTCGCCGTCCAACTTCATCTATCCGCTCTTCATTCACACCAAGGATTACAATGAAGAGATCTCAGCGATGCCAGGATGTGAGCGTCATTCTTTAGAATCCGTTCTGAAGGAAGTCGGCGAAGCAGAAGCACTCGGCGTTAAGTCTGTGATCCTTTTCCCAAAAATTCCCGAGGATGTCAAGACAAACGCCGCCGAGGAATGCTATAACCCCAATGGCCTCATCCCAAAGGCGATCTCCGCAATCAAGAGTCGCTACCCGAATGTCGCCGTCTGGACCGATGTCGCGCTCGATCCCTATTCCGATCAGGGACATGATGGCATGGTCTCGGCCGACAATCGCGGAGACGGTGGAATGGGGCGCATTCTCAACGACGAGACAGTTGAGCAGCTCTGCAGACAGGCTGTTTGCCAGGCACGCGCAGGTGCGGACGTGGTGGCACCATCTGATATGATGGACGGCCGTGTTGGGGCCATTCGGGATGCCCTCGATTCATATGGTTTCACAGATGTATCGCTCGTTTCGTACACTGCAAAATATGCGTCCGCGTTCTATGGGCCGTTCAGGGATGCGTTGGATTCTGCACCGAGGGAGTCTTCAAATGCGCCGCCGAACAAGAAGACCTATCAGATGGACCCGGCTAACTCACGCGAAGCCCTTATCGAAGCCGCGTTGGACGTCGCTGAGGGTGCGGACATGCTAATGGTCAAGCCAGGCATGCCGTACTTGGACATCATTCATCGCCTCAAGGCTGCTACCAACCTACCAATTTCAGCATATCACGTGTCCGGAGAATATGCCATGATGAAAGCCGCGGCGCAGCGAGGCTGGTTAGACGAGAGGGAATCAGTTCTGGAGTCACTCCTGTGCTTTAGGCGTGCTGGTGCAGACGCCATCTTGACGTACTACGCCAAACAGGCAGCCCAGTGGATGCACGAATCATAATTGACGCAGGCAGATGCATTTTACTAAACACTCATGCGTTCTGAGAGCAGCCAGGTCTCTTGTTGTACGTCGCCTCGCAGAGGGCTACTGCCGTGCTGGTGCAGACACACTACTTCAGGAGTATGTAGGTGGACACTGCGAAAGGGATTGTGCGGAGAGAGTGGCACGATCGCTTTGATTAATGGCAAAGGCCGCAATTTGACTCATAGATTTCTCGCCGAGTTGCTCTAGCATCAGTAAATTCCTTCCCGACAGACGCATGGTCTCCGAATGTCAGGTACACACTAGATGCATTTGGTTTCTAAAGTCAGGCCATACGTCTGCTTTGATGAGTGCAGATGGAGAAGGAATGGAAGGCGAAGGTAAGGAAAGGGGTGGCAGGCACGTGTAACATATCATTTGTTCTTGGTGTTAGTTTGTCAGCAATAAAAAGTCATGCATAAGCTTCCACAAGTCTCTCAACGAACAGCCGCAACTTTTTCTCGTCCTTCTTGCAGCGATCTTCTCCGGCGACACCACTGGCGACGTCTACTCCATTGGGACGTAAGGCTGTAATGGCTTGTGTAATATTGCCAGGATCGAGACCTCCGGCGAGCAACCATCGCTCCTGTGGGCGATTGAAGCCGCTCCAGTTGAATGGCTTTCCAGTTCCTCCTCCTTTTGCGTCATATAATCTCCAGAAAGCGCCCTCAATATCTTCTTCTTCCAAAGCTCTCCCATCCGATGCGATATCCTTCACGTCAATGAACTTGAGCCCTTCCTCGAGAGTGGCGCCAGCACTTCGTACAGATGCCCGGCAAGGACCCCCGTGCAGCTGTGAAATTTGAAACCCGCACGTCTTGCAGACATGGCGCATCTCTTCTATGGACTCATCGACAAAGACGGCGACAGGGGTCGCTCCTGCTGCGCGTGCCACATCCGCGATCTTAGCAGCTGTGGCGTGTGAAACTGATCGCTTCGATCCCGGCCACAGAATTGATCCGATCAGGAGATCTACATTGGGGGGAAGAAGCGATCGTGTCACCGCGGTCACAAGAGATGCATCCTCAGGAGATACTACCCCGCACACCTTCAGAGTTTGTAGAGTGTTAGCAGACGGACTCTGACCAAGGGCCATTGATGGATGTACAAAAAAAGGGGCGCAGCGAGGCCGCTTCGCTAGCGCGCCCATAGTTGAATACCAAGATCAATTGTTGCCGGCAATGGCTGGACGATTCACGTAGAAGATGGGACGCCCTGGCCTTGACCGAAATGATGGCGAAAGTTTCTCCAGGGACCTTGGGACAATGTGTGTGACCTGCCTTGGGGCGGTATGGAAGGAGCGAACGCCTTTATAGAGAAAAAAATAGGGAAAGAAATACAGAATTTCGAGCTACAGTTTTTTCTCGGATCATGGCACATTAGCTCTCGGCAGTAACGAGAGTGCTTGCCATCTCTGATTCGTTTTCGTGATTAGATCATCTCTTGCAGTGCATTTTTCTTCTTTTTATTACTGTAGTTACTGTATTCGGTATTGATACTGTACATGATGTCGTTTACAGTGAACCCTCTGGATATGGATACGCTCGGTGGACGTAATCCGTATCCATTTTAGGGTTTACGCAAAAGGATTTCTGTAACGGATATGACTAAAATTTCACAAACCAAAATTACAGCGAGGGGGGTTGGTCATGAGTACAATCGAGCATATACGCAAAGTAGAACGTGAGCAACTGCATAGGAGTACTAGCATCGATAGCATTCACCCGCCAAGTGATGGCAAGAGGACGTCAGCGCGACCATTCCGTGACCCTTGCCACAGCAAGGGCAATGAAATGGAGGGCAGCCTTGCGTGTATTGGTGGCACGACGTCATCTACCTTCATCTTCTTCAACAAGTGTTGTTTTGATGCACTGTGTCAAACGCTGTATGTCCGAGCAAAGTGAGCTCTTCCGCTTCTCTGAACGTTCTAACCGCATCTCTCTTTCTTCCTTTTCGTTTAACTTCAATGCTTTAACAGATGTATGTTGCCTCTCTCTTTTCAGATTCCGCAAGCAAGATGTAATCCGAATGGTGACGGAAATTGCATGGGAAAGGGACATTACTACCAGGAATCGCTACGTATGCTCCCCGATTCTCGTAAAATGTGTCTTACTTCGACGTCTGACCACACCAGCACGCTGACGCGACATGGAGATACTGTTCGGGAAGCATGGAGGGCAACTGTCAGAGATATTTTGGGAGGGAATGGAAAGTTTCTTGGAAGCTCGTCAACATTTAATACTCTCAGACATAGATTCTACCTTCTTTAGTGAAAGGGCCGAGCTATACGCATGTGCCATCAAAAATAAATGTGAAGCATTGGACAACTGCACAGGCTTCATTGATGGTACAGTTATTGCTATTGCTCGGCCGACTACAGGGGAGGTGCAGAACGTAGCGTACAATGGTCACAAGCGCAAGCATGCATTAAAATACCAAGCCATCACATCACCGGATGGCTTGGTTCTACATGCTGCTGGACCTATTGAGGGAAGGAGGCATGACTGGACGCTCGACTGCCGGAGTGGAGTAGATGAGTCCTTACCGCAAGTTATGTTCGTAGGAGGGAAGCAGTACTGCATGTATGGGGACTCCGGATACAACCCGCGCCCATTTCTAGAAGTACCGTATCAAGGCTCCAACCTAAGCGCTCACCAACGCGCATTCAACGGTGCTATGTCTAAGGGAAGAGTGACGGTGGAGTGGTATTTCAAGGAAGTGAAGCTGTACTGGTCGACTATGGACTACAAGAGAAAGATGAAGACGGGAGAGTCGCCTGTTGGAGCTCTATATATCGCCGATATGCTGCTTACGAACCTCAAAAATTGCGTGTATCCGACCTCCATCTCCCAATACTTCCTCTGCGCACCTCCCACCCTGGAAGACTACCTCGACCACAAACAACAATAATGTGTCTACTCTTCCGAGTCCTCAACATGTCCTCACTTCTCGTTCGCCTGCGCTTCGCGCAAAGTCCGCGTGCCGCAGGCCGCGAAGCGAGCGGACTTCGTCCGCAGCCCCGCAGGGAGCCCTGCGCGAGCAGCGCCAGCGCGTTTGGAGGCTCAAAAACGGCACTTTTAGTAGTAAAGGAGGCGCAAAAGGGCTGAATTTATTGTTTTTGTGACAAGTACTGTAGAGCTACTTCTTAGTCTGCATGAAGGCACTCATCATCATCTTGAACTTTTCAAGTTCGAGTTCGTGTTGCGCGATGCGTTCTTCTTTTCTTAGCTGGCGCTCCTTCTCGCGGTCCATTCGTTCCATCTCGACGCGCTCGCGTTCCAGCACTAGACGCTCTTTATCAATTGCAAGGCGAGCCATGTCAGCATCGCGCAATGCCATACCAAAGCTTTCCAGATCCGCCTGGAACGCGCCTCCGGCGCGTTCTACTGACTGTCGACGCTTCTTTCGAGAGCCCAGTTGGGCTTCTTCTTCTCCGTTAGCCTCTCGGTCTTCTTCTTCGGTTCCTTCCTCGCTGTCGGAGCGCTTACGCGTCAGCGAACGAGCCACGAGGTCCTTTCCAATTCTTACCTTCCTGGCCTCTCTCTCTTCTTGAGCAGCCGCCGCCGCCTTCTTCTCCTTTTCCATGTCGTTTCGCGCTTCTCCCATCATCCCCAGCAGCTCGTCGAGATCTCTGATTTCGCCGCCAACCCCCGGCAGTCTTCTATCCGCAGCGTCCCGTCGCTCAAAGGCGTCTTAGATTTTCTTGTAGCGGTCCTGGACGCTCTTGGCAGTGACCGTCTGTGACAGTTTCCCGTTCAGGTTTGCCCGCGTCGCCGCCTCGCCGAGTCTCTTCTGGATTTCCTCATACCCGGCAACGTGTGCCTTAGCGGCAGATACTTCACGTGCGAGTATGAGGTCGTCCTCCGGCGTAAACTTTGGTCGCCGGCCTCCTTTTTTGTGGGGGGAGGGATCAAGCGCGCAATTGACATCGCTGCGCTCAGGGGTGGGGGTGTGGGGGATTGTGAGGTCGAGGGTAGGGGAGAGAGATGGTGAAGAGGGGATAACGTTGGCCATGATGTGAGTAAAGGTGGTTACAACGTCACTCTAGAGCTCAGGTCTACATAAAAGGTGATGAAGGTACCCGCCAAATTTATACCACGTCTAACACGTGTGTTCGAAACGGTTACAGAAACGATTTCACTATGCACTCACATTTCACTAATTTTTGTCACATCCGTTTGTGAAATCTGACTAACTGTAATGTTTTTTAGTCATATGTTAGGCATATGTTGCAGAAATGCGCTTGCGTAAACCCTCTATTTGCGGAGGTTATTCACATCCGGAGACCGTATCATAACGGTGTCACGGTGACCTGCATCTCTCAGAATGTCTGTGCTTTACTTAAAAATTTATTTATCGTCGTCTGGACTGTGCAATTCCACTTCTTGGTACGCAGAGATATCGGGACGAAAACCATACTTGCCGTTGATGATGCGGGACATGACAGCTTGAGCAGGAGGTTTGGAAAGGGAAAACTGCACTGAGGCCCACTTCGCAAGGGCGCTTTGTAACGTCTGCTCCTTGCTCTTTTTGCGCCGTTGGAACTCTGCACATATTTGTTGCTTTTGGGCGAGGTTAAGCTCAGAGCGCTTCATCGACGATTGTCGCTTGACGGGGGCAGATGGCTACGGTGCTGACAACACGCAATGTTTGCGATCAGAGGAGATTTATTGGGGGAGGACCAACAGGAGTACATGCTAGAAAGATGTTTTTGTCGAGAACGATGATAATTGCGAAGCCTCACAGACGGGGATTGGAATTTATTGAGCAGACTGTGAAGGGATCGATCAAGAATGAACGGTTATGGGGTAATTTGTGCCTTGGCCGCTCAAAAGTAACCATAAAATACGTTTTTAAGTAGGAGGGGTCTGTATGATATGCTTATTTCACATTGAACCCGATATCCAATTGAGGAATATTCCACAGACATTGTTTTTTGGTAAAAATTTGTAAGCTACGGAGTAAGTCGCTCAACTTTTTATCCGTTTACGAAGGATACCCATATGGAGAATGATCCTTATCGGGAGGGTTCACTGTATTAAGAAGAGAATTTTTGTTACGTACCACTTTCTTCACCTCACTCCCGAACGACTTTCCGGTAGAGGTACAGTACCCCAGATTTGGGGCTTCGCATGTCGTAGCGTAGTGCCCAACTTGACCACAAGCAGAGCAACGCAACTTTCGTTGAAGCGCTGCGACCCCCTGTTTCCGTGTTTCTTCGGTCGACCTGCCTGACTCGGAACTCTCCACGCGGTCATCTGTCCGGCAATAGGGAGAATCTGCAAATCCACGTTAACGTTTACTTGAGAGGCAAGGGCAGCAGCAGCAACATACTGGGGTTGAAGTGTTGCATGATGAAAAACAGTCGATGCCCACTTTGTGTCCAGATGATTCCAATGTGCAGCCTCTGGGACGTTCGCATGCCGCTCGCATAGATTATCAAACACTAGCACACGGCTAGGGGCTTGCGCTTTCGTTTCCCCTTTATTGCGTCGTCGCAGGAGTGAGTGAGATTGAGTTTTCCCACTTTCCACAACCCGTTGTTTGCCCTGTGGTCTGGTTGGGCGTTGACAGTGTATGAGCACTCCTGGGAGGGGCACTGTATACGCAGGCGCCCCGAGTCGAGTTTTTTACCCTGTGAGATCGGCCCACGGTGGCGCACAGGGCTAAGGATGCCATCAAGATGCTGTGCTTGTCAGGGAACGTGCTCCCTTTGATCAAGCTCATTCCGACGAAGCTCTCTTCACCTCTTCATCACTCTACACCCGAATACCGCAAATAGTTTGGGTGGGCTAATAGTGTGGATACACATATTAGTATAGGCTACAGTAACTTCTGTGAGGTGTTCTTTATTGAAAATACTTTTACTGTAGACTACACTAATAATTACTTCACGTATATTAGTGGAGACGCGCCAAACAAACAAGAAACGAAACCGAAACGGTCTCTCAGACACAGACGTTGGCGGAAAGCTCTTTGTATCCGAGTTCATACCTTTCTAAGCACATCAAAGGGGTAAAAAAGCTCTAAAAAGCCTCATTATCTCGACACCTCCAAACAACAATCGCAAAAACTATTACCGAAGCCTACGTCCTGAACATGGACTGCTCAGTATCGCCTATTATTCGGGCTCTTAACCGAGCTACTACCAACACATCTATAGCCGCAATCGCCTGTCTCACCCCTGCAAATGCCTCACATGTCCCCATGACACCCCTCCATTACCACCACAACCCCTCTCTCCTCACGGCTCCAATCCCGAACTCATCCCTTACCCCTCCTGCCAACGACACTCAATCCGCCCGGGCATCTATGAATGCTACACCCTTGGCCCCTGTACCGACCCAAGCACTACAAAATGTACTAACCCATGCTGAGCGTATCCGTATTGTCACATGGATGGTTGACGCCGCAAGCACAGATGGCGCGAAACACATTGCATCCCGTGCCATTCGTCGCTTCCCCATGCTGTTCAGAGGTAATGCAAAGGCGAACAGCGGGAAGGCGAGCAGGCTCTGGGCGGCGCGAGAAGAATTTTTGTCCTATTCGAGAAGTGTGGACAACCGTGGTATACCTTTTTCGATAACCCGGGTCACAAGAGTGGGATTCAAACGAGTGTATATCAAGGCTCGGACGGGAAGAGGGCGCAAACGTGCCGTCTGGGTTGAAGCTCTGCATATTGCGCTTCTGGAAGATTTTGATAGGTTGAAGACAGGATTGAAATTCAGTGCTAAGTTGCTACGTCATCTCGCATTGCATCTCGTGAAGGAGTCCAGCAATGTAGATTATCTTACAAATATGATAGACGAAAAATCACAAAAATCAATTGTCGATATGATAACTTCACGTTGGGTACAGGGGTTCATGAACCGATATCATATTGTCAGCAGAGCGCAAACTGGGAAACGTATGGTGTCAGCAGCGAAGCAGGCACAGACTGAGCGAGATGTTGCGTTCCACCTCGGAGTCGTTGCTAGGGATTTTCGCTCGTGTGCTATTGACGAGAATGATACCTGTAACGCAGATGAAATGCACTTCCTTATCAACCTCGATAACCATAGGACATTGGGGAGGTGTGGCGACTCAGAGGTTAAATATTCTGATGTTGTCTCTGGCTCTGAGGGAATGTCTATGATGGTAAGGATTTCAGGCTGTAGGGACGCAATTATTGAAGCTCCGTTTATGATTTTCCAAAACGCGAATAGAAGTTATCCTATACAACGGGTTCCTGACAATGTCCGCGCGGTTTCGTACCGTTCTGGGCCTAAAGGTTGGATGGATGGAACCGTCTTCCCCCAGTAGCTCTCCGAGAAAAAGGTCATCCGGCCTCTTCCTCATGGCCGCAAGCGTATTTTGTTTGTAGACAACTGCAGTGGACATGGAGCATCTACAAATTTAGCGACGCCATTGAATTCTATCAACACTGAAGTGCGATTTTTCCCACCCAATGCGACAGATTTGATCCAGCCAGTGGACTCATTTGTTATTCAAAAATTAAAGGATGCATGGAGGTCGCGTTGGGATAAGTACAAGATGGAGGTGATCATGAAGGACGGGTTTGCGCCGGGTTCAGGGAAAATTCCTAACCCAGGCAAATACTTTTATCTTCGTCTTGCTGCCGCTGCAGTTCGCGAGGTCAATGCTATGCGCGACAGAGACGGCATTCGTTTCGCACGAAAGGTGATGATACGGACTGGTCTTGCTTTAAATATCAATGGGCAGTGGGAGGAACGACAGCTTTTCCCGAAGCTGCAGGAGATTGTTAACAAATACCGAACACACTTTGAGGGAGCACCAGTTGTTGATGACCTATAAAGAGAATAACTGTCGACGAGGTATGTTGCTCGTGATTTGATTGGCCCATTCAGTAAACGAGGTAATAGTGTAGCCTGCACTATTGTAATATATTTAAATAATTAGTCTATGCTAATTGCGTTTGTCCTATATAGTGTCGTTGCACATATTAGCATAGGCTGCAGTAAAATCAGTGAGGGTCTGTTTTGACGTTGAATTTTGAATAGTATAGCCTAGACTATTTGCGATATTCGGGTGTAGCGTTCCTAAGAAAAGGTGCTCATAAAAAGTGGTACGCAACAAAACTTCCAAAATAAGATTGGTACGTAACAAAACTTCTCTTATTAGAGCAAGTCTAGCAGTTGGGTAAAATATACACCACGTATTCGAAAATATAGACCACGATTTAGAAACTGTCATTAGTATCCCCAGCACTTTCGGTGGAACCAGCTACTGTATCAGTATCTCGAACTCCGGGTACAGTACTTGGAGAGTGTCCAGAATCCAGGAGTGGGGCAATTGGGCCGAAAGTAGAGCTGTGAATACACCTGACACACTCATTGGCTGAATCAATCTAGTTTTAAAATAACATTGGGCACTTATTGGTGTATTTCAAGGTGTATTTGTGTCGGTGGATAACAGAAATTATACACCAAAACGTGTGGTTATCATCGGACACCCCATTCTCAAACCATTACTGCATTCCTAACCGGATTAGTTATTAAACTTTTGCATAAAGTTATCATGCCGGGCATGACGAGCACTCGTGAGCGAATATCTCAAACACCAATAGATGCCGCATAAATCTGATTGCATATTCGAATTCCCCGCCCTCTCTTTGTCCACACCAGATTCCCGCGCCCAAATCGACAACACTTGAGCCATCAGCATCCATGAATTTCCCCATGAAGCACCCTCCTCAGCCCCGAAGTAGCCCGTCTGCTACTCTCACACGCAACCACCCCCGATCCCGATAGTCCACTCTACCCCTTTCCGACGCCTCCCAAAGTCTGACAAAGACCTTCGGTTGGACAACACCCGTCGATACGTCATCAACAAAAAGGACTCTCCGAGCGCCGCGGCTCGCCTGTTTGACATGCCTTGGTCATTCAGGGTATACTGCAATGCGCTAGAACGGATCCCAAAAATCGCCGGGCATCCCACCACGTCGCGTCGGGAAGAAGCAGTCCTTATCACGGACTCTGCCATAGCGTCCGCGCGCAATGGCACACATTTATCTCAGGAAGGACTCAAGGACCTCTTGCGGCACTTTTGAGAACGCTTGCCAGAGGAGCGATGTTAACCTCCGTCCGGGGATAATCGGGGTTCTTCAGGCGAAACCCCACGCTCTCGCTCAAACGCCGCTGCAATCTCGAAAAAACCAGGGCCATTGCGATGTGCCCCGAGAACATTGCCCAACATTACGCAGGCTTGTAGCAGGCCTACGACGAGTACGGAATCAAGAGTGGAGAGCAGATATTTAACCTTGACGAGACGGGCTTCTCGACCAGAACAGCTTACCGTGCGCGTGAAAAAGGTGTCATGGAGTGTAGCATAAACACCCCCAGCGGAGAGGGGTGTATGCACAGCTCGACGTAGACCCCGTCCGAACGAGAAGACGGGGGTGAAGCGGGACACCAGGTAACGGCACCGGGCAGCGGGCCCGGGTAGCGTGGTAGAGCGGGAACGGGGAGGACGCCGGTACGCGCGAGCGATTCGACGCCTCGACGCCCGGGCGCGGTACTGGGTAACGATCCAGTACCGACGGGGGGAGGCGGAGCCGACTCGTGGGCGTACCGCGCGCGTCCTCAACCGGTGCCGCTCTAAGGTAGTTAGGGAGCGCGACCTTAGAATAAGCGGGAAGTCGGACCTTGACGGTCGGTGGGTGACAAGTCCGTGCTTGTCCTCCTCCACCGCCGCCGGTCCGCTCCATATTTAATGTACATAATAACCTATCATAATAGTACAGTACCGATGTACTGTAGCGACGTACTGTAGCGGTCGGTCGAAACTGTAAAACTGTCAGCCATCGGGGCTGACAGTACACGTGTGTGCGCTCTTCGGTTCCGCGCGTACACGTGTACACGTGCGCCCCCTGTACTTGGGGGTACACGTGGTGGTACTGTAGAGCATCGAGCCCTACAGTAACTGATCCGATTCTGAGTTGATCGAATCTAAAATAAAGCCCCAGGGGGGGTTATACCACACGGCCCCCCCCCTTAAGGGTGACCGTCCGCGGTCGCGTGTCGTGGTAGCTTTAGTTGCAGCAATCCCCCTTGGCGAGGGGTGTCGCGTGCTGTCTTCCCGATAATCCCTCCTTTCCACTTCGTGACTCCTCTGCTTCCACTCGCGCACGCCCTCTTGCTCGTCACGTGCGCCGGCTGCTCCTCGTGTTATGACACCTCCGCTTCCTGCCTCGTCGGGGAACGCTACCGGTCCGTCCACCGCGGCGGCCGATGCCGCGGGTGTCTGTACTCCCCCCTCCGTGGGTCCCGTGGCTCCTACGGGGGCGCCTGTCATCGCGTTCCAGAAGTCGCGGCCCGCTCGTACGCCCTTGGTGTTCGCGCCGGCAGGGGCGGCGCCGTTGCCAGCGTCGGGGGCCGACGAGCCGCGTCGGCCAGAGTTGGACCCCGGCGTCGCGACGCCGGTCACTCCTCGGTCACTCCTCCCGCTGGCCTCTCTGAGGCCCTCCGTCCTCGCAGTGCGGGTCCTTTATCGCAGGGACCCGGCATCTCGTTCCCGGGATCCCCGGGTTCGCGCGTCGCACCCGTTGGCGACCGCGGCCCCGATACGGTCGGCGAGGGGGTCCGTGTCGACGGATCACGCGAGGCAGGCCTCGTGTCGTCAACCACCAGATGGTTCGGGTCACCTCTAGAGCGCTCTGCTCCTCTCCCTCTCGAGCAGCTACCGTACGGCTGGCTTCGTTACAGCCGTACCGGTATCACCCTCGGCGAATTACTCACACGCCCTCAGCTTCGCCCTGATTAGCGGCGTATCCGGCAGATACACGACGTAGGCCTTTTGGAGGCGGCCTCGGCCGCCCTTGGGCGGTTGGTGTCGGGCGGCAACGGCATTGTGTATCAGATCCCCGAGGAGATCCCCGGGGATCACACATTCGCCGACAGTGTCGACGAGGTGCTCTACATCGACAAGATGGCGTTATTCCTGTATAGTCGGAGCGCAGTCGACGCTCATCGTTTCATCCTTCCCGAGATCCCCGGTCTGTACGTGACTCCGCGCCCCTACGGCTACACGAAGCCTCGGGTCGCGCTGCAAACATCAGCTTGCTCATTGATGCGCTTGTATGCCATCGGGATCGCGCAGTACGACTGGTCCGTCTACCGTCACTCCGCCGAGGAGGACGGGCGCGTCTACTCCTCGGCGGCTTTCGAACGCGGCTTATCCATCGAGGATTTCCCCGCGTTGCCCTTCTCGGTCCGGGCGTCTTTTCCGTCGCTAGGGGTCCATCCCCTCCTCCCGCCGGCCCTCAAGCACTTTGGTTTTGCGGGTCTCGATCCGCAGCACCCTTCCCACTCCCGGTTGGTCTATAACTTCGAGCGGGAGTGGGCCTTGTCTCTGTGATGTGCCTTTATGGCCGAGGTTGGTGCGCACGGACGCGTGTTTCTCCAGTCGCCCGACACGATAGCGTTTCTTGAGCGAGTGACGCCGGGCCTTCCGGACGCTCCTATACACCCTCTCGAGCGCGTGTCCGTTCACGTACGTTGGTCATTCCGCGCAGTGGTCGTCCTCATGACGAGAGCAGCGGAGGTGAGCGAGCGCAACCACCGGTACTGGACCGACTACACGACCGGAGGCCAGAGCGCATAGCTCTCTTACGACTTGACCTCCGACTCCTTCGTCGCGCGCCCGACGGCCGGCTCGACTTCGGTCGAGCTGCCGGCAAGCGCGGCGGAGTGGGGTCTGAATCGGGGCGAACTCGACGCAAGCGATACCGCGATTTGGACGCGGTAACTGCAGCTCCGGTCCTCTCGAGTCTTCAACCTCCTTGCTTCTCGCCTTCCGTTCCTCTCGGCACTCGTGCCGGGTCGCAAGTCGCGACGAGGACCCAAACGACGGCTCCGATGCCGCCTCTTCATCCTCCGGGGGTTCCCGGTTCCCTGGGGGTGGCGGTTCGAGACCTCGGCCTCTCGAGGAGGGACATCGAGGGTATTCCCGCGCTCGCCGAGGTGCTGAGTGCGTCCCGCGAGCGGTCGTGGACCGTGGGGGCTCTCCTCTCCACACTGGTAGAGTGGTTCCTTGCCCGAAGCGCGGAGACGCGTCGTATCACCGGGGAACGTGACGCGCTCTCCTTGGCGTGGCAGCAGCCACAGCGCGAGGCCCACTCCTTGCGGGAGGAGGCTCGGGTACAGGCCAGCGCCTACGAGCGCGCGGCGGCCGATCGCGATCGGTACCGCCAAGAGCGCGACCAGCTGCGAGCTGCCCCTCCGGCGGGAGTGCGCGGGACCAACGCGAGCGCGCCGGTACTGCGCGGTCTTTATGCCCCCTCGGGGGGTGTCATCTGCGACCCATACGACTCAGACGGCGCCGGGGCCAACCCGAGTGCCGCCGGTGCGCCGTCTGCGGCAGCCATGCCGACTTTTGCAGACCTCGATACCGCCATTCGTCGATACCCTAGTTACTGTCCGCCGGGGTCCATGGCTCCGGCCTCGGCTGGGCGAGACCGGGAGGACGTTCCCTAACCGCCTTGAGCAGCGTCTAGCGCCGCCCCTTCTCTCCTGTGTCGTAAAGGCTTTCTTCGCCCGCTCTCTAGTGTACGCTCGGTCGCTGTTTGCTCCTCTGGCTCTTCCCCTTCCTCGGAGGGTTGGCGACCGGCGGCGTCGTTCTGTCTTCGGTCGTTCCGGGCGAGCGGGCGCACTAGAGGCGGGAAGCCACGGTGGCGGGCGCGGGCCTCCATATCTCCCGTAGGGCCGCAGCCAACCTACCTGCCCAGTGCGAAATGGCGGCGGAGTGGTAGCGGATCGGGCCCCTCACTCTCCCCCCCGACCTCGCCACGCGTGGCGGTTCGTCCAGTCTCGTACTCGTACAACAAGAGGACGCGAACTCCTCGTCCCCTTCTTCCGTTTCGACGGTGCAGCGCGATGTGCTCTGATTCGTGAGGGCACATGCTGCCACGCGCGGATGGGTGGCCCCGGAGTCGCACGAACTCGCCCCGCCATCTCGTGTTGCGGCGTTCTCCACGGCCGCCGCTGCGTTTTTCCTCCCGTCGCCTCCCTCTGCCGGCGACCTCCTCGTCTGGTCTAAGGTGGACGGCGCATCTGGGGAGGAACGCGGTGAGGGGTTAAGGCGCGAGCTCGGACGGGATGGTTGTCCGGATCGACCGGAATTCGACGAGCTTCGATTGGCCAAATGGTCCTTACGGGGCTGAGGGGTACGCACGGGCAATTCCCGACATACCCGAATTAACGAGCTCCCATTGGCCAGAGGGCCCCCCGACTCTCTTTCCCGGCTTGAGGAGCCTGTGGAGCGGCTTCTCTCGCTCGTCGGTCCCCTACGGGCGCGCGACTAGCGACGGGTTTACGTCCCCGGCGGGCGTCGTTCCCGTCTTCCCTCCCCCTCTAGGGAGGTGTGAGGCAAGCTTCGTTCATTCCTTGTCTACCGAAGGGACGTACTGTACGACGCACAGTCGCATACCTTCATGTTCGCGGCGGTGTCGGTGGTCTCGTGCCGAGCGAGCTTGTCCCCCTCCCTCACCAGGTCGGCCCTACTAAGTGACGGTCCGGAGGGGGACTAATTCCGGTCGTCCTTTTCCGTAAGCCCCTCTATCGTCGCGCGAGCGGGCGACTTCCATTCTCTTCTCCTTCCGTCACGATGCCCCCCTTCGGTGCCTTCTCCGAGTGGGGGGGCGAATAGGGGGAACCGCGTTTTCCCCGCCGTCTCGTCAGCGTCCCTCGCGGCTGCTCTTCTTGTCCCGTGAAAGGTGAGGGGCGAGGTTCGCATCCTTTTCCCCATTTCCACCGCCGTCACGCACCGTGCGATCCACAGTTCCCGCGCGTCCGTATGTACGAAGTCAATGGGGTGCGTGTAAGAGCTTCCGTTCGGGGTTGGTGCAGAGAGCAGACGTGCCCGCTGTAGTGGAGAGGGAGAGAGAGGCCCCCCCCGCTCCCTTGGGGAAGCGGGGGGGAGCGTCTACAATGAGGTGTAATTGCGGGGGACGGGTGTTGCGTTCCTCGTGAGATGAGCGTCCTTGAGCGCCGACGCCGACTGCGCGAGCCCCGCGAGTCTCTCTCCCGGGGAGGGAGTGTGTCGAATGGTCTGGTGTGTGGGTACAGTAACCCCCCTTAAAAAGAGGGGAGGATTCCGCTCGACCCAGGGGTACGTGTCCTCAAGAACAGGCGAGGACAGCGCGAGTCGGGCGCATCGCTCCCCACCGTAGAGGCGTGTCGTACCTAGGGGTCCGGTGGCCGATAGTGTAACTCCGTTTTGCGACAACGATGCCGTTGAATAATTCCCGCTGGCCCTGCTCCGGCGCACTGATCGATGAGAACGAGCGTCGGGGCTCTTCGTGAGGCGGCGTGTCTTTTCCGCCGTCGGTCAGGTCTCTGCTTGGTGGAGTGAGAGGCGTGTTTACGCCCTCCTCGCAGACGGTGCCGCGCAGACGGCGTTTGAAGACGTGCTTCTGCTCCGCAGCGCGCCCCCACTCCCTGCCTCGAATCTCTTTCCGCCGTCCCTCAATTCACCAGCTTAGCGACATCCCTCCTCGTCCTTCTGTTCCGCCGTCTGCCGGTGCAGTCGGTGGCGAGATAGCCTCAGCGTCGTCTTGGTTGGCGTGGCGTGCCTGCGCTGTGCGCCATTTTCTTGGTGTTCGTCGCTCGCCGCTCGCGTGCGACCTTGTACTCTGCGTCCAGAGCGAGGGCCTTCCTGTACGCCGTTTGTTTCCCTCACGTGCGCATAGCGCGTGTGAGTAAGGCACGTGCCCTCCATCATCCAATGTAATTGTCCATTGTTCACTAATTTTTCACAACTTAGGGTCGGATGGCGGCGGTTCGGTGTGAGAAATCAAGCTTGCCTCGACTTTCCAGCAATGCACATGTCCACCGGTACATTGTAGCCGCCCCTCCCCCCTTTTTTGCCTAAATTTTTCGGAAGGCGGCGGTGGTGACTTGGTGATGGCATGAGCGGCGAGCGGCGGGTCTTATTATGTAAGTACATGCCTGTCGTACAGTATATGGGCTGCATGCGCGCGCACCGTGCAGCTTGGATTGCATGACTGTAGGGCCACCTTTTCTCCTCCATATTTTTCTTGCATTTTTAGAAGGCGACTGTGGCGAATTTTCCGACGGTGGGGCACTGCACTGGCCGACGGCGGTCATGCCACCTATTTTAGTGGCAAAGTTTTGCCATTTTCCCAATTTTCGCAGTTTTAGAGTGCGGGGGTTAGGAAAGGAGCCCGCGCCGAGGTAACAGTTGCGCATCAGAGTTCGTCTGCCTCGTCCCCACTTGGTCCCTACATTGAGCATGGGTACGCGTTCCCTTGCTTCTCGTGCATTATTTTCTGCGATCCGCGCGTTCGCGTACGCACTGGCCCTGAGCCTTGGAGGCGACCCTCCCTGTATTATCGAACGCACCACGCTCGCTCGCTTCGACCACGATCTCCCAACTCTTCTCCTCCGCGCCGCGTTTTGTGCGTGTTCACAGACGGCGGGGCGGTACGGAGGTGGCGGGAACGACCCCGTCGACCTGGGGATCGGAGGTAGCGTCTTCGACCGGTGTGCACCATCTCGGCTGCCCGCACGTACATCTGCTGACCCATTTTTTTGTCCTACGGCCCCGCGGCGTCGGGGTTCAGAGGATGCCAAATCTTCCGTGTATCCATTACCGAAATGAGGAGATGGCTTCCCCGGCGATCGACTACGTGGTCTCGTCAGGGTCTCTCCTCATCATCCAAAAGGGCTTGTTTTCGTCTTGTTTT